>NC_092640.1:5417443-5457151 GCF_039555335.1 Amphiura filiformis
TATTCAAATGTTGCTGTCAACAATATAAGTATAAATCTCCAACACATGAGGTGTATAGCTTTGAAATGGAGTCATTCATATTTCATGTAACCTCATTTGAAATTCACACTTCCTGTGTGGCAGATTTAGGTAAAACATCTTCCATAGATGCTGAATGCATTTCAACTTTTCGAATATCTGCAACAAACAGATAACTTGATAATCGTCTAATTTATTTCTGCTCTATCGTCATAATCGTGTAACGTAATTTTAGAGCGTCAATTGCATACATGTAATACATGCTTCCTCTTCCTCTTTCATGGCATGAAGGCCTATACATTATAGTCAAATTGTATATCTTACATTTATTTCACGCACATGATTGCTTCCATTTCCCATAGCTTTGATCAACATTTTACAATCACCTTTGCATGGCAAAAGGGTTTAAAAGTGGGTAACCTGATTGACAATCTCATCTCCCACTTTACCTCATCAAGATGCTGATTTTGGTATCAGATGAAAGCTCACATTTTTCTCATAAACATATTGAAATTTAGCGTTTCTTCGGAAATACACTGAGTTGGAACTTTTTTTTCAATATGTTTATGAGAAAAATACGGCCTTTCACTTGAAATCAATATATTACATGTATCATGATGATCATCATTAATAAAAACACTACAGACTACCAATATCACGCTGTATAAATGTCGGTAATTCCATTAGGAATTAGTCACATTTACAAAAAACATTTATTATGTTCTTTTTGCAAGTTTTAAAGAATTTGATTTTCCAAATAAGGTCACCTTCTTTTAACTTGTCTCTTGCCAAAATATGTGACATATTATTTGCATACCTTGAGAGGGAAACAAGGATCCGAATTTGGAATGGTTTTCCATATGCCCTGCAACAACATTTGATTGTATATTCAACATTTTCTTTTCTACATTATAAAAATCATCATTTTTCTATACATCACACCACTGAGTGAAACCTATATAACAACATCCGTGTATTACATTTGATAAAATTCGGCTACTTGATAAAACAACGGGCTATTCCGATTGAAATTCATACACCCCCTATGGAAAACTGTAAGACACGACCTAAATCTCCCACTCATGTATTAATGGAGTCGCCCATTTAGGTTACTCCGTCATACTCATTGTGGGGGAAATTAAGGTCGTGTTTTCCAGGGGGTTTATGGATTTCAACTGGAATAGCCCCATTTGTTTGCTAAAAGATACGAAGTACGCCGATACCCATGGACCTGGGCAATTAAGTCCAAGATTGTAAGAACCCAAGACACAGGGAACCAACAAGATTTAAAAACAATTATACCAAATCACACCAACTAAATGACATTCACAAAAGAAAGATAATTTCAACTGAGTATGAACTTAAAGCCATATTATAACATTTTCAAACAAAATAGATTAGCTTTTCTTTGCCATAAAATGTTAGCAACAGATAGGGGGGGGGGCCTAATATCCCCTTTTATTTTTGAGCCGAACAACTACGGCAAAGCAAAGAAAATTGGAATTTACTACCAGCGTACATGTCGCCAATACGTACCGCTCCTTCGGTCATGTTGTGGTACGACCCTTTTTTGTGTATATCACCGTCCCGCACGCCGTGTACATATACTGTGTGTTATGAACATCGTGTATGCGTTCGACTAATAATTCCATCGTAATAATAAAGCGCCGGTTCCGGCGTTTTATTCAAAATCTCGGATTTTGACAAAACTACAGCACCTAGAGTCTTGATTTCTTTATTGGTTTAATAAAGTACAATTTAATCGTGTAAAAAAAGGAATTTTAAAAATTCAGTGAGGGCGTCTTCCTCAGCAAATGTTATAATATGGCTTTAAGGTGGTAGGCCTACTCCTGAATTTTTTTGACTAATTTTGCATTTTTCTCAAAAAATAACTATACACTGGTACCAAAAGTTATGTATAGGCCTATATTATAGAGGCAAGGAATCCAATTACTTCACTGAAATTTCAGTGATTCAAGACAAGTGGTTCATTATATATGTTAAGAATTGATGTACATTCTAGCGGTACCTCTTTTCTTATCATAAATAACGTACCGCTTGTCTTGAGTCACTGAATTCCCTGTGTAGTAACTGGATTCCTTGCCCCTATAATATAGGCCTACATAACTTTTGTTACTCAGTGTGTTATTATTTTTTGAGGAAAATGCAAAAATAGTTACAAATTTATCAAGGGGTGTAGTACCACCTTAAACATGTTAAATAATAACCATTATTTGGTGTAAATAGGTCAACTGCCACGATCAAAACCAATATCACCGACCAACCTGCCCAAGATCCGAACTACTCATATGGGTTGATTCTCGGGTGATATTGATTTTAGGAGGACATAGTAACAGGGACCTGTAGGACTAACTACAGGTGGGAATAATAATAAACTTTCAAACTATAAACAAACAATGAGAATATCCTCCGACTACGGAATCTTATTCAACTTAGGAATTTCAATTTACCCCTTGGTATCTGCTTTTGGGACTTCGTGAACATGTAAAGTTCAGTCATTTTAATAAAATAATATAAAAAAAAGTAAAATGTGTAGTCTCCAACTCCAGTTGTTTTTACAAATCATAGTCTCCTACTCCAGTCGTTATTACAAGTTATCATAGTCTCCTACTCCAGACGTTTTTACAAAGCATTGTCCAGTCACTTTCGCTACAAAATCTTACAGAATCTCCTCTCTACAAATGGATTTCGCGATGCTGGTACACCAGTTATCAGAACATCATCTTCCAGATTTTCTTGGCAGTACTTCATTAGATCATTGCTGGCTTCCGAGACTTTGACTCTGTCAAGTCTCACTTCTCTCTTCAACTGCTCGACCTCCTTCTTGAGTGTGTTAAGGTGTACGTGTGGCGGCATTATTTATATTGGGCGGCAAGTGTTGGCTCAAAGAATAACTTCTTGTTGATGAGAGCTGTGATAGTGTGAAAAAAGAACACAACAATTATATAATTGGGAGAATTTAATTTAAGAATGAAGGTGTTTTTAAGACTCCCACCAGGCGTCAATTGAACTGGAGTCCTTCTTGAGGACGTGCCAGAATCAAAATTACAGAGGCCGGCTTTAAAATTTAAAATACAGCCGGCTCTTTCTCGGGTCAAAGCTAATAAAACACACTAAAAGAATAGACCACATATTTTGGTGCTGATAATGTTATCTGAGGAAATTGGGTTGAATTCCTAAATTGCATAATTCAGCTAGAGATGCATGCCTCCCTCTAAAATCATGGATCCCTAGCACAACATAGGCATGAAAAGGCATGAATCATAATTATATGAATTATATTCATGTAAACCATGCATCTTTTATCAACATGTTTATTAATAACAACTTAAAATCGCAAATAGTAGGCATATATATCCACATTTTAGAAATTATTGGCATTTTCAGAACCATCTACTAAAGTATGTACTCCTATTAGGCCTACACATCCAAAAAAAACTATACACATTCATATTTTTATCAAACAATCACACTCTAAATTTTATACCGTACTTAAACACACAAACACCTACAATATAAACGCTTCCTTTATAAGCAAATATTTAACATGTATTCAGGTAAACACTTTAGTTAAACACTAGCATTGTTAAAAGCAAACATGTTTTAAGGAAACCTTCACGTCGTGCGTATTTATAACTTTGGTGTGATATTTAGAGTGATTTGAAATAGGAGTGAAAGTGTAAGGTTTAAACTTTTATTTTGGAAATTATACCTGAATAGAGGTTTATGAAAATGCCAGTATTTTCTAGAAAATGGAAACCCATTTAAACAGAAACATTAAAACAAAATTTAATATTATTTGCAGTGTGTAGAGTTTTGCCTCTATAGCCTATGACCCCACTTCCACTATGTACTGGGAAGGGTCGTTCAGGAAAAGGTCAACCACCGTATGTGCACGATCTGATAAACCACAGGATATAGCTATAGGGGCCTTACTTTTTATTTTTTTTACATTAAAATTCAAGCTGTTTAAAAAGGTGTATATTTTAGGCAATGCAAATTTGAATTAGACTAACTATGATCAGTTTTAGAAGCATATTCGTAATTTTAGGCAAGCACATTATTTTCTTAAACCAAGGCTATTATTAGGGGTGGTGCAATAATTATGTGTACCCCCGGGGTTGTGAATTTAGGGGTGGTGCAATAATTATGTGTACCCCAGGGTTAATGAATTATAGGGGGGGCAAAGATTTTTGGCAGGCAAAAAGGAGAGGGGTCAAGCATTTTGGCAGGTCGAAAGGGGGTCAAGCGATTTTGGCAGGTCGAAAGGGGGGGCAAGTGATTTTTGGCACAGATATTTTGGGCACCGTTTCTATATTACACCCTAAAAAGATGTAGGAAAACATTAGGAACATGTTCAAATATGCGAAATTTCCTGCTCGCTTCGCTCTCATTACGGTATATGATATGACAATTTAAGGTTTTAAATTCGGGTTCCCCAAAATCTTAGTGTGTAATACAGTGTAAAGGGGCAAAATTTTTTTGGCACGTCAAGGGGGGGGGGGCAAAGGTTTTTAGCACGTCAAAGGGGGGGGGCAAAGATTTTTTGGCACGGCCAATGGGGGGGGCAAGCGATTTTTGGCAGACCACTTTGAGAATTCACCACCCGGGGGTACACATAATTATTGCACAACCCCTTACTGTATACCTGTGTGTTATAAGAAGATCATATTAAAGAATATGCGATAAAAGTTTCACATGACATTTTTGCCAGGGCATATATTTAATTTAATAATACCAAAATCGGTGACCCCCCCCCCCCCCATATGATGACCCACGCTACGCCACTGATTCTAAACTAGTATAAAGTCATTATGATCTTATGGCACAAGACCTAAAATATATAGCGTATAGTACAAATAATTAAAAACATTTTAATATGACTTTCGTGAGAAATTAAATATACCTGCCCGTATTTATTTACATGCCCTTTGTGTAAGAAGTACTACAACTTTAAATACAAGAAGTATCATGATTTGATTGATTTCAATATACTTCTCATATCATAAAGTAAAAGCTTAGGGTTTATGATGCCAAAAGTTAGACTTGCATGTTGGTGTAGCACATGGGTGTAGCTGGTGCAAATGCATGCTATAGGCCTATACGATCAGGGAAGTGGGGAAGTGCAAACCACCCTGATACGATGTACATGTACAATGAATATCTACTACATAATATACTTATACAACTTTCAGTTCCTGAACCCCACACGGAAGTTCAATTTAGCGTGTACGTACATGTATACGTATTAGGTTATATGCAAAAATAAATACTGTGCATGGCAAGAACCAGCGCAGTGGTTTTTTAAAAACTAAAACTTACTTGATTTTTGCCGTCTTTTCAGTGTCTTTATCATTAAAAATCACACCAGATGATACTCTGCAAATTCTCCAAAAGTCTGGTTGTTCGTTTAGTGGAGGTAATAATTTCAAACACGGATAATTTTGGACGATTTTCACTTAAAAGTTTGACTTAAGTCTCACCGATAAGGCATATCCGGTTGAATGTGTATGACTATGCATGTGTGGTAACCTGGTGGTAACCTTCAGTGAACCATAAGTTTTGTGTTTCGCTGCATCTAGCTGTGTTTCATGCGGAGTGTGTAGGCTCAATGGCACTGTGGCTCAATGGTATTCATAAGGGACCGTTCACAAACACTTGTAAGGGGGGGGCCTGATGCAAAAAAATTATCGCGAAAATTTTCCGCCCTCCCCCCTTTACAAACCTCGAAAAATTTCTGGGCCCCCTTTTTTGACATGAAAATTATGGGTCAACCCCATAGAAAAGCATATAAACTCAATTTTTGAGGAAAATTTGTGGTCATTTTTTCAGGCCCCCCCTTAGGAGGGCCAAAATTTTCAGGCCCCCCTTTTGCATCAGGCCCCCCCCTTACAAGTGTTTGTGAACGGTCCCTAAGTTTCATGGCTTGTTTGTTTTGTTCAATGGAGTATATAAACTTTATTTTGACGACTAAAGATTTTTAATTTGATCATAAATCAGTGCAATACGTCAATTATTATGACAAAAATTGTCCAAGAGGGAATCGGGAATAGCTGGGAATCAAATACATTTTTTTTGGAAAGTGAGAAAAAGGGCTAAAAAGAAAACAAATCGCTAGGTAAGGCCGTATAAAATTAATATTTTGGTTCTCGTCCAGAGGATTTTCATGAATTGATGAGGAAGGGAGGTGTTTTTTTTTTTTTTTTCAATGTAAAATCAGCATTGTCAGTAGTTTTCGGTCTTTTCCAACAGTGCTTGAGGAAACGATGAGGCACTTTTTTTTTCAAATGTGAGATTCTGAGGGATAAACACCCTAGAGTACCACCATAAAAAGACTTGGAAGTGATCCCTGTTCTCTAATAAACTTGTTTATATTTATAAAAAATTCGTAAATCATTCCAAAGTCTAAAATAATTGAAAATCTAAAAATAAATAAAAATCTGACAAATCCCAGAAATTGAGGAGGGAGGGACGAGAACCAAAACATTAATTTTATACGGCCTAATTACTTGTATACCAGGCGCGGGTGCTTTTATATTCATTTGAGCATAATCTGGGGTCCAGAACGAATATTTAAAAGTATTTAAAAAGTCCCAAAAAATCAGGTGTTTTTTATGTTATTTTGGGTCAAAAAAGGGCAAACTGGTTTTTTTTTGAGAAAAACATACTTAGTATTCGACCGAAGAACTTAGTTTAAAAAGAAACCAAACAAACAACTCAACTAAGTTTGTTGAGTTTACCATTCACCTGATAAAACTTGTTTTTTGATAAACTAAGGGACCGATCGTTATTTATAGCAGGGGGAATGGGCGTTTTGGAAAAAATATCGACAAAAAATTTCGCGTTCCCCTCGCGTCCGCTCAAAATTTTCGCGTTCCCCCTTGTTTTCCCAATTTTCTCCATTTAAAATTTAACAATCCCCCCTCCTGGTTCAACTAAAAATTTCAGGTTCCCCCTAAAGACCCAAAAAAAATTTCGTGTTCCCCCCTAAATTTTCCCATTCCCCTCTGTCATAAATAACGATTGCTCCCTAAGTCCCTGTATAAACTTTGACCTTATATCTCGAATTACTAAGGGGTGACAATTTGACAGTTGACACCCCTCGAAATTTTATTTTGTAGGCCACCCGTAGACCAATGAATATGAAAGAAAAACACTTTAACTGGAAAATACACAACAAAGTCGACGAAAAACTTTGTTTATCATTGAAAAACTGTGATCAGCTGATAAACCTTGTTTTTAGATAAACTTTATATTACTAAAGTGTAAAGTGTGCTGATGAGGTTTGTGGATCAACGTCTATAGGCGTTCCGTTGCTTGTGTGTAACGCACTAAGGGACCGTTCACAAACACTTGTTAAGGGGGTCTGTAAAGGGGGGACCTAAAATTTCGCGATAAATTTTTTTTGCATCAGGCCCTCCACCCCTAACAAGTGTATGTGAACGGTCCCTAATCACCAGTGATCACTGCGGGTTTTTTTTCTAGAAACTTAGTATCAAACGACATATAAACCCTTGTGTAAACTTTTACTTTGAATATCTCGTATTACCCATAGGGTGACAAATTTTACACCCTTCGAAATTTTCTTTGCACCATCCGTACTCCGTAGACAAATAATAATCAACAAAGAAGCTCTTAAACTGGCAAAACCAGCCTACCTTGCTTTGCCATGCACCGGACTACTATGACTAGCTACATAGTTTTGATAAACCGTGTTTTATCAATCGATACTTATAGTTACCAAAAACAAAACTCTGTTAAACATAGCTAAACATAGAATACAACAAGCAAAAAAACTCGGTTTATCTCGTGAAAACTAATTGTTCAAAAATGTCCTGAAATAAGAAGAGGTTCCGCATTATTTTATGGCATTTTGATGATAAAATTCTGCAAAAAAAGGGGTAATTGGATATGACTTTAAAAAAAAAGGGGGGGGGTGGGGGTAATCAGGCATATTCGACTTCAATGTTCAAGGGGGCCTAATGAGTACAGGTACATGACTATGAGTGCCCGGCAGATCACTTGTTCCAAGCCCATTTTGTCCAAGTCCATAATTTCGTCCAGGGCATGTGGTATAAGACAGAAACCGATCACAACAGGCCCGTACGCAGGGGGTGGGGGTGCGGCCGTACCCCGCGAGCAAAAAATCAGGTTTTTTACGCTTTTTTGTTCAAAATAGGTCCAAAAAGTCCACTTTTCACAAAATCGCCCCCCGAAAAAAAGGTCCACTTTTTCCAAATCAGCACCAAAAAAAAATCCTGCGTACGGGCCTGGATCACCATATGTAAATTAGGGTCGGGGTTAGAGGTTAGGGGTTAGGTTTATGTTTAGAAGTCGTTTGTCTTAGTCCAATTGCCATTTTGTTGAAGCAGGCGATCCTATTCTGTCCTTAAAGGACCCTATCGTCCCGATGATCTTTCGGCTCTTCGGGGTTTTTGGCTTTCATCCCTCGATGCTTTAAATTCCGATGTCGATTGCCACTCATCGGGTTGACTTTCGCCCTACGACGTTTTGAATTTACGTGCAGGGTGTCCCAAAACAAAAGAGGCCCCTCATTGCGCCCTCTATTTCTCCTATTTCAGAAAAGTAGATCAAGTATATGTTGGTATGTAAAGAAGCCTTTACCCGTTAGCTTTAATAAACCGAAACAATTATTTCAATAGGCTCATAACTTTTGAAGATATGCCCTTTTAAAGAAATGTATCCTTTTTTCACTCTGTCCACGGAGGAGGTTTGGCTACTTCAAAGATTGAAAAGTGCATATACCAATTTACCATGCATGAATATAAAACATTCCTTGATTTAGTTTAGGGAATGGGCTTTACCGGTGGGCTTATGGGTTATGGATTTTGTCTTTCTTACTTTATTGTGTCTTGCTTTCATTTTATTGACAACATAAGTCATTTCTCTTTTTGGAATAAAAGGTGTCCTGAAAGGGGATGTTTAGTTTATCTTTGGAGTGAGTTTACTGTGCTGCTCTGCCCTCTACCTGGTTGCCTCCTTGACGAATACGGGTTTCAGCCCGCATCAATTGCGTTGCGTACCAACCTTGTGCGCCGGATAGGCATACTTGCGAATATAGCAGTAATACGTTTGCAAAGATCTTGGATTTTGCCACAAATGAAGAAATCAAGTGGTGTGAGGTCTGGTGATCGTGCAGGCCATTCCACAGCATGACCCATCCCAACCACTCTGTTTGCTATCCGTGGACAGAGTGAAAAACGGGTAGGCCTACTTGTCTTTAAAAGGACACATCTTCAAAAATTGTGAGCCGATTGAAATAATTGCTTTGGTTTATTAAAGCTAACAATTAAAGGTTTCTTTACAAACCAAAGTATATTCAACTTTTCAGAAATAGGCGAAAAAGAGGGACACCCTGTACAAGATGCTGCTTTTCGGGGTTCTGAATTCTGACTGCAGGGTTCTCCCTGGTTGATGAAGGTATACGAGGATGTGCCACGGTTTGGGGTATTTTTCAGCGATTTTGGTATATCGATGGGTGAGTTTTTAGTGGAGACTAATGCGCCCAATTGGAAGCATTTTGGCAAAAGTGCCCTTAAAAGCGCCCAATTAGGGCAAATTTTGGATTGGTATACTTATGGGTAGCAAAAACAGCCAAATGTAGGTAGAAAAAACACCTCAACAACATTTTTAAATGTTGTCAAAGTGTGACTGGTGAAATGTATTTAAAATCATTTTTGTCAACATTTAATAACATTATGTTAACATGTTTTACATCAAATTAAAAAAATGTGTTTTTTGAATGATATTTCAATAAAGAGTATAAAACGGTTCAAAAAACGTTACCCGACCCTTAAAGGTTTTCTGCAGGCCCCGTAAGTAGAGAAGGGGAGAGCTATACGGTCAACTTTTTTTTTTTTACAAAACGGTCCACTTTTCAAAATCAGCTCGCAGTCCACTTTTTTTATAAATCAACCCCCCCCCCTCCCCAAATCCTGGTTACGAGCCTGATATTTTGTGAAACGTTTTGTGTTTGCTGAGGGAAATTCTCTTCCAATATTTTCATTCTTTTATTATTAAATACATCTAACCGTATTACTATACTGCCTATTGCACTCCCTGTTCATAATTGGTCAGGGGCGTAACCATACCTGACCTTCCGGGGGGGGGGGGGCAACATTTAAACATTTCCCAAATCCTGATCAAAAGTTATAGTATTTATGTGCGAGCTATATCGCTTGCCGCGAAGCATTAAACGGTACGTGTGGGGTCCAAGGGCCCGCCTTAGGGCCCCTGGTATGGTGGGGTCCAGGGGCAAAGCCCCGTCGGGGATTCAAGGGGTTCGGAGCCCCCTGAAGCTCCTTGTTTTTGGCAAATTAGAGTACAAATTTCACAATGAAAGTAGTATAGATTTGAAGCTGCACTAAAATTTGTACAACAGTCATCCTTTTCTTCCCACTTTTTCTTTCCTTTTTTCTTCTCCCTTCCCTTTCTCTTCTTCCCTCTTCTTTCTTTCCCTTTTTCTCTTCTCCCTTCCCCTTTTCGTCCCTCTTTTCTCTCCTTCCCTTTTTCCCCTTCCCTACTTTTTCTTCTTCTTCTTCCCTGTTTTTTTTTGTGTCGGGGGGCACCTTGGCTCCCCAGTTACGCCAAGTGGGGATCTCTGTCATTCGTTTCCCTTAACTGTATGGCAAAACTGAGCGTGCCACCCCTTGCGAATGCTGCTGCCTCCCCGAAGTCTAATTGTGTATCCCTAATCATCATAATGCTAAAGAATAATCCTTATACTCCGATTAATCGCTCGAATCGTTTGATATTTATAAACTGGTGTAATCTTTCTTAACAGTAATTCACGATTTATTGATATCCTTATGGAAAATTCTGCGAAATAATGAAAAATCTTTCAAAGGTCTAAACTTTACCTCTCCTCACGCATGCGTGCATAGGATTATGTTAATCGGCTAACGGTTAACGGATAAACCTCGGATTTGGCGGATTACATGCCGGATTAAGGTATATCGTGTAAGCCTCAGGAATTTTAATGATTGAATAAAGTCATCAGCATAAGTCCCCTTTTTTTTATCGCCAAATGTGTGGCCAAATGTCATGAAATACCAGATTTGAACAAGCAGATTGTAATCGCCTTTAACGGAAGTGACATTTGTATTATTAAAGAACTGAGGAATGTATTTTCTTTTATTACAACAATTGCAGGGATAAAGAAAACTAACAAATTGTTGAGTGTGCAGTGATGTTTGTTTTTTGTTAGAAATATGAGGCATATATTTATGATACACTATAACCTATACCGAGATATCTGAATCTGAGAGAAAATCAACCTCTGTATGCTGCTTTAGTTCACATCTCAACAAACAGGTAAGTGCCTCTTAAAGTGATATTAATTATCCTGGTGGATTTCGAAGACCGTGGATAATTATTTGTTTTACAAAATATATTTAAAAAAGGTTTGTTCAAACACTCGAATAATCAGGCAAGATCTAACTTAGTGGTGTACATTAGTGCCAATCCGGCTTGAAATGTGTGTGTGGACAATCGGCCAAAATTGTTTAAAAAATGGCCGAAAAGAACAAAAAATGGGTCATTTTGCGAAAAGGTGATAGAGGGGATACGCGGGATTGACGTCCATGATGGTGTATATCTTATAGGTCTAGCCGGGGCATAGGAATATACATTATAATCCAAATTTCATTTGTTTCAGTAGAACTTTCACATTTCCTGAGTAGGATATAATCTTTACAGGGGAAGTCCTTTTCAGACACCTGAGCTTTCGGAATCCTAGCGAGTGCTATCTGCAGATATTAACTAACACAGGTTCTAGCGAGTGTCATCTTCAGAGCCATGAAGATGGCAGTCACTATACTGAATTCCTCTGAAAAGGACTTCTCCTGTCATGCCTGTGGAAAAGATTAATTCCTACTCTTGTTTGCCGACAATACCGAAGTAATTATTTCAAATTAATTGCACATCTCCGAAGCTCTTTCATTCCCGATTTCTTTTCTTCATAAACTGACGACAAATTGCCTTTTATGTGACTTGTATCATCACTTTTGGCCCTAAGAAAATATTCTATAGATGTAGACTAGCTATAGGGTACTGCGCCTGTATGATTTCATATATAGGCCTATAAAGTATGTTGGGCTGTTTGTTTGTTTGTTTGGTGGGTATGTTTGTATGTTATACATTCGATGACCATGCGTATATGAAAAGTATCATGACCATGATGACGGTTTTGCACATTACGTTTTCTTGCTGGGTTAACGGTTTAACCCATCCAAATCCTACTTATATAGTAAACTCATTGATAAGTTCAATATCACAGATAACTTTATAGATGACATCATCAGAATATTCACGGATCTTCGTGATGACGAACTATGCTATCCACGCAAATTTATAACACGCAACTGAACTTTGCATTGAAAAGGCGGGTCAGGTTAAAGCCATATGGTACCCAGTATCTCTAACTATACGAGAAACGCTAATGGGAAAAGTTGGGGGATGTGAACTTTGCATTAAATGATGAGAGTAGAATTAAAGTCGACGTGAGAATCAAGCGTACCAAAAGGGATGGTAATGCTGCTCCCAACATGCCTTGCGCGACTTTCTATAAGGTCTGTGATCCGATCCTTTTCTGTGCTACAATTTAATTTCTATATCCCATCACTAGAGTATTAGCTGGTGATAGACCTTTAACAGTTTCTGCATCAAAAGAGTGGAATAAGCTATTAGACAATCTTCATCTACAAATATGTTCAAAAAAGCTCTGAAAACTCATTTGCTTCCGTAATTTGTATTGTATATTTATATTTTTCATGCACCTAAGTTTTTATTTTGTAAGCGCTCTGAGCCTTTTGGAAATGGCGCAAATGCTCTTTGTGTTGTATTGTATTAATTAATAATCTATCTTAGTTTTATACCAACTTATTTTTAAATGCTGTAATATTTTGCGGTTTTTCAAGCCCATTATATTTTATGTTTAGGCCTATGAAAAAAGTTATTTTTTTGAATGTTTTTGCAACTTCCACAATGCATGCCGGGAAGAAAATTAACCAAAGTTCTGAGAGTTAACCCGATCACCCCGAGCGTGGAAACGTTATATCTATATTGTATATTCAGCTGTGTTATGTCAAACACACAAGAAACAAAATCAGTTTTGTTTTTCCCTCAAATTATAATTTCAGAAGCGGCAAAATGGATAAACGGGTTCTTTGTATCATAATCTTGGGCATTATCTGCATCATTGGAGTAAATAGTGCTTCCGCAAAAGGACGTAGTAAAAACCATCAGCGTCGTAACCACGGTAACGCGGATCGTAACCATGGAAATACAGAGCCTGATCAAGGAGAGCGCGGCAGAACAGTGAGCAGTTTGCCCATGTTTTCTGATAAAAAATCATGGTGTGAACCAAGATCTATTCGACAAGTGATCGATCATCCAGGATGCACTGCCAAGACAATTAGTAACTTGGTAAGTACAATCAATCAATCAATCAATCAATCAATCAATCAATCAATCAATCAATCAATCAATCAACCAACCAACCAACTAACCAATCAATCAATCAATCAATTAATCAATTAATAATCAATCAATAAATAAATATATCAATAAATATATCAATCAATCAATCAATCAATCAATCATCGGCCGATCGATCAATCGGTTAATCAATCAATCAATAAGGGTGGTTGGCATTCATATACAGGATGCACTGTATAGATTATCACCAACTTCGAAGAAAGATCCACAAAATAATTCATTGTTTCAGTGATAAATCAATCAATAAATTAATCGATCACTCAACTAAACAATGTATCACCAATCTATCAATAACTTTTAAACAAGTGATCAAGCAATCACCTAATCAAATTATACAGACATTAAATAATTCATTATACTATCAATATTCAAGGAAACCCTTACCTCTGAATTCTAACTCTAACCCTTAATCACAATCCTATTAGGGGGCCTACATATTTTCTAAAATCTTGCCCGAGTTCTTATTCTTGTTTTTGTGTGTGATTTGTTTTCTTGATTGACTCGTAAATTATGTGAATGTTTGCAATACAGATTTGTTTGGGCCAATGTTATAGTTACAGCATCCCTCGAACATTACCAGAAGAAACTACAGCTGAACTGCAATACTGTGATAGCTGCCAACCTAGCAGGGCCACCTGGCAGAAGGTAAGCCACTCACATCCCATTATACGTACATACGTACTGGGCCAATACTGGATCCCGTAATTGGGCCAATTTATTTTTGCACACCGGCGTCGGACTGGGCCAGTATTGGTTGTAAACTGGACAAGTAAAAATTACCATTTGAAGCTTGCTCTCTCTTTCCCCCCTTTCTGTCTTACTCTTTCCGGGACTCTTTCATGACTCCCACTCTTTTACCCACACATTGCGGCATATTCAGCCAGAAAATATAAATTTGTCCAGCTTAACACCAGTACTGGCCCAATTCAACGCCGGTGTGCAAACATTAATCGACCCAATACTGGTGTCCAGTATTGGACTTTATTGGCCCAGTATTGGCCTAGTACCAGGGGCGTAGCCAGCTTTCTTGGTCAGGGGGGGCAAAATAAAATTTTGGGGGCACAGACGAAAACAATTGCAGTTGCATCATACAATACATAGAGACTGTATGTTTTCGAGCTTCCCGAAAAGGGCCTTATTGGGATGATGTGCGCGCGTAGGGCGAAAAAATAGTATTTTACACTATTTTCGCCCATTATCCGGCTAAAAAAGGGCTTTATTGTTACAATGTGCGCGCATAGCGCGCAAAAATTTTGTATTTTACACTATTTTGGCCCTGAATTTTGCTATAAAAGGGGCTCCTTGCCCTTTTTCTTTTCCTTTGCCCTCCCCTGATTTTCTCTTTCATTTTTTTGTCAGAGGGCACTTTTTCTTTCATTTTTTGTCAGGGGGCACTCTGCCCCCTGCCCCCCCTCTGGCTACGCTACTGCCGAGTACTACACTGTTTGCTGGTACCTAGTTTTCACTTTCACATACTGACGATTCTGGGTACATCGTAAACCGTACCTTTATATTATATTGACTGTAAAGGGTGGCAAAATCACTTAAGGATACGATACATGATTTACCGACAAGTGACTCATTTCGGAATGCGATCATGAATTTTGAAGAAAAAAAAGTTTCCACAGGCTTCGTTGGGACTCGAACCAGCGATTCTAAACTTCCTTCGATTACGCGTCTAGCGCTTTACCGCTCGGCCACCGTGGCAGTTGAGCAGATGAGTGTAATGATAAAAGATAAATCTCATAATGCCATCTTTAGCCTTTTGTTTACTAAAAAAAAGACGCGTTTTGTAAAGATAGATTAGCCGTTTTATGCATAAATAGCACGAACGTTTGGGTTTCAAACAAATAATAAAGACACTGATGTGATGATGAAATTGCGTAAGTCGGGAATTATCTGCGTCGCAATGTTTTGTTTTGGTTTTAGGAATTTGACCTTAAAATTTACGACTTCATGACATTATCATTCGAAATCAACAAAAGATATTTCAACACTATATGTCCTCATTCTTTCTCTAGAATGTTTTGTACATGTATGTGAAATAGCTTCAACAATGGTTCGCTGCATAATGGTAAAAATAGCCTTGACCTAAAAAAGGGCGAGAGGTACCATATTTACGGATTCAGGCTAAATTTAAAATTGATATAAAACGTTTGTTTTTTGATCGATTACAAAAATTTATTTTTGTCGTATAAAGAAATTGTATCTGGCGTGAATTACACTACAGTTTTTATTACAGGGCTCTTTGACTTCTTCAAATAATTTTTTTAATGATAGAGTGAATCCCCTGGCCCTCTATAATTATGCACAAAAGATCGAGTCCCCTTAATTGTGTGTGCAGGGTGTATGTACAAATATATTGGATTGAACAGTGTCTTGGCAGGTAACATACGTAATTGTTATGATTTTGGTAAAATGCCGAATAGCGATTCGGCTGTTTGTTAAAAGCAGATTACGCATGAATTCTCTTATTAAATTGATCCGACGAAAATCAACTAACCCTCGATGCCGCTGCCGATACATATGTTTCACTGTCAAATAATTGATATGCTGCCCTCTGGTGATCCCTATTCTCTAAGATAAGTCAAGCGTATAACGTGATTTTAACAAACACACGAATCGCTATTCGGCATTCTGACATAATCATAACGAAACGATTTGAACGATTTCACACTACTTTGCGTCTTTTGTATAGCGTCTTCTTGGATAGGCAAGGTAATGAGAGAACGATAATTGAAGAAATGCACATCTTCCTCATATCTTCATCTGACCATCAATCAACATAATTAATTGTTGAACAATGAGATCCATCGTTACCTTTCCTATCGAAACTTATCGACGTTAAATTTCAAAAGTGTACGTCTGGGAAAAAGGTCTAGCTGCGCCCAAATGGGTGCACGATATTTTATATTAATACACGGACGTTGTGAGTCTTATTTCGCCTATTATAAGCTGAACAAACTTTAGACACTTTCTACTATGGATGTGATATGTGCATCCAATGAGATCCCATGAAACGTTATAATACGGATCCAACTCCTAAGGAAAACGTATCGTCAACGTAGCGCTCCAGAAGTGCGAACGTACCAAACATCTATAGGGTATTACAACACACATCACCGTCACCTGTAACTAGCGTCAATTCGGCTTGAAATATGTGTGTGTGTGGGGGGGCTGGGGTCAAACGGCCTGATTTATCAAAAAGTGGCTGAAAAGAGCAAAATTTGGGTCATTTTGCCGAAAAGTGGAGGGGGGGGGCACGTCCCGCCTGCCCCCGGATGGGAGTGACGCCCATACGCGTTGTACAATGTGGGATAATTCCCTATTTATAGCTTTTCTCCAGTAAGTCTGAATTAAACATGCCTTCTCACTACAGTGTTGTAAAGCCTAATCAAATTTTAACCATTGTTTCCGGGTTTGATTTCTTACAGATTCCGCTGGAATGCACCATTGACAACGTCCCGTACGTAGATAAACTGGTGGAGATTGTACAAGACTGTGCCTGCAGAAGTTGCTACGGCCCGGACCATAGCACACTTTAATTTTGCATGTAAGGCGCTAAAATCACCATTTCATACGAACCTGTTTTGTACAATAACTATATTAATACGATCATCCGAAATCGTCCAAGATTATACATGGTCAATGTTCTTTTGCTCGTAGCTTCGTTTCGATGCCAATTCTTATACCCAGCCACTTACTTGTGCGTACCAAAAAGAAACTTAAGGCATGTCACATGCCTTAAGTATATTCCAATCTTGTTGGTTTAATACAAAACTTGTACAAAAAACTGATTAAGAGAGTGATTTCTTGTCTCGGAACTTCCCTGGTACAAGGGGCAGATAATATGATATGTTCTTATTTTCTATTCTATTTATGCTAGATGAGAATCGATCATCAACTGCCGCCTTCTTTGATATCATTTCAATCAAACTTTTGTATTGGTCCGTTTCAGAAGCTCGGTGATCCTGGGCGGAGCTACGATTGAGTTTCTGATGTGCAAACGTCAATCCCAATTTTCGGTTTAACTTGCCAGTGATATCCGAATGTCCGCAATCAGAAGCTTGTGATCAAAAACTTATTTTGCTTAATATCGTATAGTAAGGTTTGACAAACTGCCAAATCTGGATTCGTCTCTTTGTTATACGCATGAATTATTTTGTGTTCCGCTGCACCATTAACTAGCCCTGTACGCCGCCCTCTTTTGCTCACTTATCAAATAGCTTGATCATCTAGAATGCCGTCCTCTGGAACGGTGATCCACTGTTCGCTCATTCGACTCACTTTGCTATAGACGAATCCAACGAGCCAAGTGATGGTCAGAATTCAAACTGGTGTTGTTACTGCCCAATTGGGTGGATTAAATCCGCTTAAAGGGGGGTAACCCTATTGGTTTTGGATATGGATTGTCTTTAAAATTACATAATAATATCAAATATCGCCCCCTTTATGCTGCTTTGTGAAAAAACGAGAGCATTTTCAGCGTAACTGTGAATAAATAGCCAAATTTGCAACCCAATACCTTGGTATACGTGAATTGCATTCTGGGCAATGCCCGGCCCGTATTGAACGGAAAATATTTAGGGTTTTTTTTTTTTTCGTACCGTTTCAGAAAAAAAGGAAACAAAATATATTTCCCTTGCAATATGCACATTTCAAATGAATATAAAAAAGTTTGGGTTAAAAATGGAGAGGAAAAAAAACCCTTCCGATTCCGCGTACCGGGTCTTGAACCGGGTACCCCTCGGGTAACGCACAATGCGCTAACCGATTGAGCTAATTGGCCCACTACGTCCACCGTGGAATTTTTATAATTAAATACGGCACACCGTCTCCTCAGCAGTTAGTGTGGTTCGCTTTTTTCACAGAATGTGTATGACGCGAAACCAAAGTAGCTGTTGAGGAGACTGATGATTCGCAATTAATTCCCTGCCCAGAAATCCGAAGTAATTTTAGTATTTACAAACTGGTAGCCTGTAAAAACCGCTGTGTTTCATGATTTCTCCGGAAATACATTGACTTGGAGCGTCAAATTTCAGGATAGTAATGAGAAAAATAGTATCTATTATGTGATACCAAAACCTCATCAACAATGAAAAAAATCAGGGGATGATGCTGTCGATCGGGTTACGGACCTTTAAAAATCGACGTTGAATTGTATTGTGTTGTAAACTTTCATCATTCTTTTGTCTACGTGTAACACGGGTAATGGAATGCAGTTTAATATCCCCGCCAAGGCCACATCATTTCACATTTTAGGTGGAATAGACCTAAGGGGGGACCCAGTAATGGCTGCCATTGAGGTGTAGGAATGCGTGAAAATGGATTCGCCTATTGTGTCACATTTGTTTTATACAAACAAGCTACGTCATTGTTGGGTTGGGAGGGTTTGTTAACTGTATATAACTGTACGTACATGTATTTTTAGAATATCATTACCGGTACTACTATTCTTAAAATGGTTTTAAGTATATACAAAAGTTCATGTATATACCAATGATATAAAAGCTTAATATTAACAATAGCACATACTCGACATATTGATTATGCGTGTGCTTTATTCGGTTCTTCATTTAATGTAAAATGTGTCAAAACGACGCTTGGACCTGTCCTTAATGATTAGTATGCACCAGTCTCAACAAAAAGCGGAAATAATGTCGCTTCAGTCTTCATACTTTGGCGTGTACGTTACTCTGAATTTGGACGGCTCCAAAAACAACATATGGTGTATACATTATACCATACTACCTTACCGTTGGAAGCCATTGTGCGAATATCTATTACAAATTAGGCAGTTTGACGAAATTGTAAGACTAAAAACTTTTACGGTCTACATTATTTCGTGAAACAAACTTGTGTGATACGAAGAATGGTGTTGTCTGCACCCCAAACATCAAAGTTAGGAACTCAAAATATAAGTTTAGCTTTTCCAATAGCAGTTTATCCTGACTATGAAAAGATGGTTTCTTTTTCGCGTTCCCGTTTAATACACGTACACGTCGTCTTCAAAAACAAAACAAAAAAACAAAACAAAACCGTGTGCGCGAAATCCCGCTATTGTCAAAATTAGCACTTGTGTACTTACATGTGTGCTGTGATACTTATATACATGTTTGTTATGTTCGCACCTCTGGAGCGCTACGTTGACAATACGTTTTCCTTATGACGGTACCGTACATAGCCTCTTGTTTAAATTTTAAAAAGTAGTGATGTTGCTATTGAAAAGAAGGCACACATGGTTCCGCCATACACGTGCATGATATTCCTAAAGTCGTTCCAGATCCGGACAAGGCATAAAATGCATATATTTTAAGATACAGGTATCCCAGCAAACACAAAACGTGATAAAACGTTATAAAACAGTTTTCCAGAAAAAGTTATCACGTATTAGTGATATATCACAAAATGTTAAAGCAATGTTGTCTAAATATTGTTGTAAAACATTTTCTGCCAAACATTAATGAAAACGTGTGTCAACTTTAATAACATTATGAACAAAGTTTTCTGAAACCTTTTTGAAACACTGTAAAAATGTTGTGGAAATGTTTTATAACTTTTAATAGATTCGACATTTAAACGTTTTCTGGTAACCTTTATGAGTAAAGTAAAGTAAAAAACGTTAGAATCTAAAAAAGTTTCTGTGTTTGCTGGGATGTATGTTTGTGGCTATCTCTGCTTATTAAGACCAAACTAATCATTAAAATATTCATATGCAAATGCTCTCTTCTTATAAAATTTCAAGTTCAAAGTTGAATACAATCCAATATGTGTAAAGAGGTTTGGTATCAGCAGGTATTGTTTCAACCCATTGTCCTGTCGATAATCATCCAGCGCCCAATCTAGGGGGATTTTTGGTTTTTTCGTTGCTTCGTTGATCACAAAATTTACAATATCCGGAACTCTCTCACTCGGATATACAACAGCGGCAAGACAACACGATGTTCCCGGTTCTAAGGTGTAGAAATTGTGTGAAATTGCATGCGCTTTAAGAAAGTATGGCCTACCCGTAATCCAGATGACTGCAAACATGAATGGAAATGAAACTAGAAACACTGCATACGCTGTGAGATGCGTTGTCGGCCATTTTGAATTACTAGTACTAGTACTTGTCAACCTACTTTGTGATATATGTCCAAGTTCGAGGTACATGTATACGATTAAAGCCAAGACTCCAGCGAAAAATATTGTTAAAGCTATCCATTGATAAATCGTAAAAGGTTCCCCATGAAAATCATTCCGGTAGTATGGGGTATTTAATTTCAACCACGCCCAATCACCTTGGTCTCTTTCAAGCTCTCCTCGTCGAATTCTCGTTTCCAATTTATGTTGCAGGACATAATTCAATATATCGTAAAAATTCTCCTGCGGGTAAGCATCATCTTGAAGAAGTAAAATATATTTTGAGTTATGTTCTAAAGCGGATTGCAGACAGAAAGCGTAATCTTCTTTTTCACGCGTGTGTCTGCTTTGCTGTCGAAAAGTGTCTGCTTCTCTTTTGGAAGAAAAATGCCGTGTTTTGGTAGGAAAATAAGACGCCATACGGGTTGCTTCTTTGTGATTATTTGGCGATGGATCAACATTACAAATAAATAAAAAGATGTCATCGAGAGCAAGACTCCTATTTAGAATATCATGTAAACGGCTCATAGTCTGTGTTAGATACTCCGTTTGTGAACGATAATCTAATTTTGACGTCTTTCTGGCGGTGGTTATAACTCCAATAACAAAACGTAGTGTCGAAGAGTTTATCAAATATTTTTGTTTGACATCAGAAGCATTTATTGTCTTTAAAAACGCATTAGCTCTGATTCTTCGCTCATGATTAACATCGATAGCTTTTTCAAAATGAACATCACCCTGGTTCTTGTACATTTTGGAAAAGTGTAAATGATAGCGTAGTAATGGTAGAATACAGATAAATAAAAGTACATAGATGCTAGTCATTTTCAGTGCGAAGAACAATTTTTTTTTTTTACGGCAAACAGTCCGTAATATGGTACAAGGTGGCATTGTATTTGCGCCAACAATAGAAGTTGTAGACGGACGGACGGACTGACGGACGTATATTAATATCTACGGCACTCATTTGAAAGCATCACACACTCAAGAACCACTGCACCAAGACTATGCTTTATATATCACTGTCGACCCGACTGAGCTAGACTGCTCCAGTTTTCGGTTATACATTTGCGATGGTTATATATGGTATAACGTAAGTTGCTTGATGTACACTGAGGTGAGCAGTCATCAATCAGTTCTAGTCTGATCTGAAAAGAGAGCAAAGAGAAATTAAAAAATAATTTACACCTGGTTGCTTAACAAAACTCACACATAATAATATAACTTACAAATGCCACTATACATACCTTCCCATACCCCCACCCAAGTATACATATACAGGTGCGCACCCACGAATCCATTTCCGGTTTGTTGTGAAATTGAAGTTGAATGGCGCACCTTAGCCTGGAAAGTGTACATTACTATCGAAATTGTAAACCTTGTTATTGTTCCATTTCGCCATGTAAAATTTCGCTGCATTATTATCCAATAATAAATCAAAGAATAAATCAAAGAATGAATGAATGTTTGAATGAAATGAACGAACGAACAAACGAATGTGTGAATGAATGAATGTAAATTTCCTGCGGCTTGCCCACCCAAACACCCCCAATACACCCCCACGCGTCACCCCCCGGTACTCACACACACCTGTGCACCCATCTCGCATTCAAGTAAAACTGAATTATAAGGTTGTCTTACCTGTTTTTGGTTAACCTTGCAACTTGAGTTTACTCCACCACCAGAATATTTATTTTTAGACATTGTCTTTTGCACGGCATGCTACAAATTAGGCCGTATAAAATTAATGTTTTGGTTCTCGTCCAGAGGATTTTCATGAATTGATGAGGAGAGGTTTTCCTTCTTTTTTGTTTCAATGTAAAAATGAGTATTGTCAGTAGTTTTTGATCTCTTCCAATAATGCTCAAGGAAAGGATGAGGCCTTGTAAGTGATCCTTTTTCTGTAATAAACTTATTTATGAAGTTGTAATAAATTATTCCAATCTAAAAAAATCTGACAAATCCCAGAAATTGAAGAGGGAGGGGACGAGAACCAAAACATTAATTTTATACGGCCTTAGGATGCTATAAATAAAATTAAAACCTCTATTATATTTCCATGCGTATCCACTTCTATATTATAATTATAATTAACGTTACTGTAGACCATAGCAGCGTTACGCTTGGTTTGAAATTGTGTAGCCTATGTATGGAACGACCTCCTGCCAAGTATGAACGCAAAAGGGTTTTGTTCTTTTCAGGAGCGTGTTTGGTCCCCAGGGTTTGGGGAAACATTTTTACGTAGGCTTTTGGACATTTGTTTTATTTATACACCACTAGTAATGGTTCAATTTCATTTTAACAAAATACTAATGGTTCAAGTCAATATTAGATAAATTCAAAATGAAGACCTGCGCGCAAGAAGACCGCAAGTCCACTTGGCCCCTCAACATGTATACACTAAAGTTACGTATAATTTCTTAGGGTTTTGTAATGTTTAATACATGTTCCAGGGTGAAAACATCATGAAAGGTTGTGAAAGATTTGTTTTGGCCCCTGAACATGTATAAAACATTACCAAACTATACGAAAATATACACAACTTTAGTGTATACATGTTGAGGGGCCAAGTGGACTTGCGGTCTTCTTGCGCTCAGGTCTTCAAATAGAAATGGCAGTACTGATAGGTACTATTTCCCCGGGCTATTTCCATGGTTATAATAGTAAAATCACGATTGAATTTTTATATTTTTGAAACATGACCTTATTAAAGAATGAATAATTGCATGAATGTGACAACATTTTATGTTATACATAAGTTTTAAAGAATTTGATTTTCCAAATATATCAGGTCACTTTCCTTTAAATTGTATGACACATCAAAGACACTTATAAATAATTGGGGTAAATGGAACGCTTAAGCAATAAATCACTTTCTGTGGTCAGGAGGGTATCCATATATGATTTTTGTTTGTTTCAATAAGTAGATAATGTGTTTTTACAACTTGTTTTAACAGATAAACTCCACTTTATGGCTTTGTTTCTTGTATCGGTCCAAATACATGCATGGTCATGGTGTTCCAGTTACCCCAACAAATTGGGGTAAATGGAACAGTGGGTTGGGTAATTGGAACAAGGGGCATTACTTGCAAGGAGCCTATATTCATAGCTATATTTACATTGAAAAGACGTCAGAATATTTTATTTAACATATATTTTGTGACTAAATAAAAGATTAATAAAAATAATTTTGTTTTCATGTTTTTTTTATAAACATGGTAAAATACCACGTAAAAAACACTTTCTCTCGGTACATAACAGAAAAAAATGGTTTTCAGACTTTTAAAAATCAATAGGAGGCCTAATCTAACATGAATTAGTTATTTGTAGTATATAATTTCATAATAATTAAACCAATTAGTAAAAAAAATATTAACATGTTATATATATTTGAAGTCAGTCAACCGTGTTCCATTTACCCCAAGTGGATCTGTTGTGCACTGCAAAAACAAGTGTTTATATTTAAACACCATATTGTGTTTATCAGAGCAACACTTAATAAACACATAATTCATGTTAATGGTCTAACACTAATGTTAATTTTTCTAACACTAATGTTCATAAATTAACACTTGGTGTTATATTACAAACATTAGTGTTTGTAATATAACACCAAGTGTTAATTTATGAACATTAGTGTTAGACCATTAACATGAATTATGTGTTTATTAAGTGTTGCTCTAATTAAACACAATATGGTGTTTAAATATAAACACTTGTTTTTGCAGTGTGTAAAGGTAAATGGAACACCAAACTAATTAATTAGCTAATTAGCATATTAATTTGCATAATTTCATCATTAAAATCTGCTATTTTATTGTTTAAAACATTTATGTTATTGTAGAAAACAAACATATTGCCAATATTGTAAGACAACTCTCAGCACAACATTCAAATATTTAGGAATTAATACCCTTAAATTTAAGTAATGTTCACTGAACCGTAGCACCACTTCAAGGTCAGTGACAACATTTGAGATTTTCTTCCACTCAAATACCGAGTAAACCCACGCTTGGGGTATGAAACGAAACCAGAACGTATGGCGTTGGGGTAAATGGAACAGTCGGTATGATGTTGCCCAATTTTTTTCTTGATTGAGGGAATTGTATTCTCAGCGTTCCATTTACCCCACCGTTCCATTTACCCCAATTTACCCTATACCTATTTTTGAGAGTAATGACTTAGAGTTACAGTATGTCTACAAGCCCTTAAATATATACCTCAAGTGAAAAAGTGTCATTTTATTATAAATGGTATCTTACGCTCTCTTCAGTAGATGATATTCAATTATAAATGGTATGTTGTGTTGTGTTCAGTAGATAGCATTTAATTATAAGACTATTATAAATGCTATCTTGCGTTGTGTTCAGTAGATAGCATTTAATTATAAGACTATTATAAGTGGCATATTGTGCTGTCTTCAGTAGATAGCATTTAATTATAAGACTATTATAAATGGCATCTTGGGCTGTCTTTAGTAGATAGCATTTAATTATAAGACTATTATAACTGGTATCTTGCGCTGTCTCCAGTAGATAGCATTTGATTATAAGATTATTATAAATGGCATCATGTGCTGTCTCCAGTAGATAGCATTTAATTATAAGACTATTACAAATGGCATCTTGTGCTGTCTCCAGTAGATAACATTTAATTATAAGACTATTATAAGTGGTATCCACTATCTTGCGCTGTCTCCAGTAGATAGCATTTTTAAATGTAATTAAAATTATAAGACTATTATAAGTGGTATCTTGTGCTGTCTCCAGTAGATAGCATTTAATTATGGCATCTTGCGCTGTCTTCAGTAGATAGCATTTAATTATAAGACTAATATTATGATAGCAGTCAAGTTAGCTCAAACGATAAGGCGTTCGACTATGGTGCGAGAGGTTGCGTGGTTCGAACCTGGCGGTGCCTAGTACGCTCTCGTGGAAAAATTGAGTTAGCTTGAAATTCCCCTGGACAAGGAACTCACTGCTAATTTGTCTCCTTGTAACCCGTACGAAACTCGGGGAGCTGATCCTGGTTGCGAAGGTTATTGTGGAATGTCTAGGGTGTGCGCTCTTGAAGCAGCAAAGTCCCTGATTTGTTGTTTAATGGTTTATGGAATGATGTGGGCCGTAGTGGTCAGCGACAACCTGTAAAGTGTGCTGAGGCTTGTGGATCAACGTCTAGGCGTTGTGCCTGTGCGTAGCGCACTATAAATCACTGCGCTTTTTTAATTCTTTTTTTTTTTATAAATGGTATCTTGCGTTGTCGCCAGTAGATAGCATTTAATTATAAGACTATAGTGGTATCTTGTGCTGTTTCCAGTAGATAGCATTTAATTATGGCATCTTGCGCTGTCTTCAGTAGATAGCATTTAATTATAAGACTATCATAAATGGCATCTTGCGCTGTCTCCAGTAGATAGCATTAAATTATAAGACTATTATAAATGGCATCTTGTGCTGTCTCCAGTAAATAGCATTTAATTATAAGACTATTATAAATGATACTATAGTATCTTGCGCTGTCTTCAGTAGATAGCATTTAATTATAAGACTATTATAAATGGTATCTTGCGTTGTCTCCAGTAGATAGCATTTAATTATAAGACTATTATAAGTGGTATCTGTGCTGTCTCCAGTAGATATCATTTAATTATGGCATCTTGCGCTGTCTTCAGTAGATAGCATTTAATTATAAGACTATTATAAATGATATCTTGCGCTGTCTTCAGTAGATAGCATTTAATTATAAGACTATTATAAATGGTATCTTGTGCTGTCTTCAGTAGATAGCATTTAATTATAAGACTATTAGGCCTATAAATGGCATCTTGCGCTGTCTCCTGTAGATAGCATTATAAGACTATTATAAATGGTATCTTGCGCTGTCTTCAGTAGATAGCATTTAATTACAAATATTTTTTCTCAAATTTACCAAAGAAGAGACTTGACTGATTATTAAAATAAATTGAAAATAAACATACGCTTATTCCAAGTTATTATGAAATATATTTTCAAATAAAATTCCGAATTTGAGTTGCATTGACGTCCTTTATTAAACGTGTTTTTAAAACACTTAACAAAAATTATATCATGTAAATACAGATCGTCTGCATCGAGGATGCGTTGCCATGTCAAATAATTTAATTACGCCGGAACAGAAAGATGCCTGTTTTGGTAAATGAAGATTAAGCACCAGCTGGCATGTCATATATACATCTAAACGTATTATGATCTGTTTCAATCCAAACTTTAATTCAATTCAATTCCCAGTAAACACAACACGTTTTACCCAAACCGTTTAAATATTGGGTTATGTGGGCTACCACGTTTTAGTAACATACAAAAACATTTTGTTTTAAATTATGTCAAAATATTTTACAATAACATTTTTAAAATGCTCTTGTGGTGTTTTTCATACAAAATGTTTATTTTTCATGACTTTTAAACAACTCAGGTTTAAATGTTATATAAACACTTTGACCAAACCACGTTTATTACGATTTAAACACATTTGTATTTGCTGGATTCTCTACGAATATATTTAGTTCTGGATTTACTTCAAGCAATTGAATCCAAATGTCTCACCACAGATGAAGGGGTCTCATGATACTCGTAATATGCGATAGTATATTATATAATATAAAATACATATAGGCCTACACGAATATATGTAAATTATCACGGAGATGCAGCCTATATATCCGATACTCTAAAACAACGGTCTAGGGTCAAAATCATGGTTCAAAATGAGCTTATTCTTTATCACAATAAAATACTTACCACCAAAATACCGGAGATGATAATTATGCTCGAGCCTGAAGCTTTGGAGTTAATACATGTATAATCGCTAGCTGCACTACAAGCTGACACGAAGCTAACTGCAGAGCCGATATATGCAGTGGTCACTCCAGAATGACCCTGGCATAATGCATTATGCAATTTGTATGCATAGGCCTAATGTTTATTTTAAAAGGGTCAGTGATTCCAATGGTCGCGACAATTCATAGAAACTGGATGAGAGGCGCTGTTCTCGCCAATGAAATGCTGATATAATTCGCAAAAGCAAAAGCAAAATAGAACTCAACTAAAATTTGGGAATAAAGGCTTTTGTGGATATCTGCTGAAAAATCCCGTGAAAAATAATATAACAGGAGGATGCTATCACGTTAGTATCTCAAAATACTCCTTTAACAATGTACCCTTTTTGACCTGCACTGATAAATAGGTTGATTAATTAATTAAATTGAATCAATTACTATACAATGAAATAATACATAACTAAATGAAAGTTATGATCCCCCTTTTTTATTTTTTCTTTGATATTTTTCATTTCATCATGTCAATCATTATTAATAAATTATCATTACAGACTATAGAATTGAAAAGCAAGTGGTGAAACTGATATTCATGTGAAAAATCTTGTGATATTCATGTTATTTTAATTCAGTGACTTTGCGCAATTGCATATTTACACGGCTCACAAAAATAGCCACCGAGTCCTTATTTAATGGTCACACGCCAGTGATTTTACAACTGTGGGAGGACAAGATGTTGATTCAGCTATTGACTAAAGCATTTTGACCAAAATACCTCATACCTTTTAAGATCATAAGCAACATTAGACCTACCAATTGCATTATGTGCCCACCACTGATCTTTAAATTGTTAGAATTCAGTCTAAACTATTATTAATATCGATATAATTGTTTCTATTTATTAATAAGATATTAAAGTATATATTTCAGCCAAAAAAACAAAAACAAAATTCTTTATTAGCTGCTTAATTAGCACTTAATTTCTTAACGAAGCGCTCATATGGGCCTGTAATGCGTAACAACCGAGCTAATGCAGCCTCACCTATTTTCAATTTTCAATGAGAATTTGAAGATAATTCCCAACAAATAGGGTATCACAGAAAAGCTAAGACTCTAAGCAATGTCGCTGAGGCAAAGATGAAGTTGTGTAAGGATCTATTTTTTGTGAATGAAGTTTTTGTTGTAGAGTAATGTTATGTAATGGTTCCCTATGAAAGTGAGTGAAAGTTTGTTAAACTCACACCTGGATGTGAAATGTGTGAAAACATCGGCCAAAACGCTATCATATGAAATGAACAAATGATAAAGTTCAAAATAAACATCTTTAGGATGACAAAAAATGCACCAGGAGTTCAGAGTGAGATGATTCCCATGATCAGTCCACTATTCAAGATTGGCTTCAACAGTGATTACAAGCCAAGTTTCTGCTAAAATTGCCCCCTGTAGTAACAGTATTTTTGCACTGTTATTCTTAACACTTTTACATACTAATGAACATGTGATTGGCAGTAAGTACTGAAAAAACAAAGCGGGTAGCTCTTTCCAATAATTTTTTAGACCATTTTTACCAGATCAGTCCATTTTTCAAGCTGCAAGATGCTTGTTCATAGATATTTAACAATGGAGAAAGCATGTAATGCCCTTTGATTTCTATAGTTAACATGGTTAACATGTATAGTATTATAGGCCTACAATATATTTCATCAGATTTATTATGTTAAATGTTGTCATTATGAAGTTTTTAAATGACATTTAAGTTTCAATATCAATTCTAGGGTTCAATGTTAGCAAAAACATAGATTTCTTCATATAGATATAGATGGAAAAGCTGAAATTGCAGTGTACATCTTAGTGTATCTGCACACAAGGTCACGCTTGCACAATCACAATAGGCATATACAAAAGAATTTGGCCAGTTCTTTTGTGCTTACCTACACACAAGCAGTGTGTGCTATTTTTTGTTGCTTCTGGTTGTTACACATTTAAGGCTGGTTCAAAGTGAATATTCGAAGGCGAATATTCGGCTTCGAATACGTTTTGGGCGTCAAAATATATGCGGCTTCGAATATAAAACTATGAACCGGAGAAAGATATATTTCTACAATTCACAGCGTTGCCCGACTGTTAACAAGTATTGCCCGTTGACCAAGGTAAGCAACATTTAGAGAATTTCTTTAACGAAGTTAATAAAATCATAATAGGTAAACTCCATTTAACTATTGTCATGATTTAATGTCTGTATAAATTGGTCTAAATAGGAGCAGTGGCGTAACCAGTGGGGGCCGGGGGGTGCAAGCTGCCCCGGACACAAAAAACCTGGAAGAAGAGTCAAAAATTGGGAAGGGGAAAGAGAGAAAAGAGGAAGAAACAAGAGGGAAGAGAAAGGGAAAGAAGAGAAAAAGGGAAGGAGAAGAAGAAAAAGAGGAAAGAAGAGAAAGGAGAAAGAGGAAAAAGAAAAAAAAAGGGAAAAAAAGGGGAAGGGAGAAGAGAAAAGGGGGGAAGGGAGAAGAGAAAAGGGAAAGAAAGAGAGAAGAAGATCTATAGGCCTACTTCTTTCATTGTGAAATTTGTACTCTGAAACACTGATATTTTCTAATATGCCAAAAACCAGGAGCTTCATGGCGCTCAGCCCCCTTGACCCCGCCTGGGCTTTGCCCCTGGACCCCACCGACTCCACCCGTCTCTCGAACATAAATACTAAAACTTTTGATCAGAAATTGGGAAATTTTTCAATCTTGCCCCCCGGAAGGTCAGGTCTGGTTAGGCCAAAAAAAAAAGGTTCGTCTCAAAGCTTGCGCACGCATTTGTAAAAACAAATGCGGAATTTTTTTTTATTTCAAAAAAATTTTTTTTTAGTTTTTTCCAGAAAAAATCGGCGAAAATCAGACTTTTTTTCTCAAAATACCATGAAAAAAGTCGGGAATAAAAAAAAATCAAAAAAAAAATCGCATTTCGCATTTGTTTTTAAATTTGTCGTGAGCTTTGAGACAAACTTTTTTTTTTTGGCCTTACGCCCCTGAGAGTCAAAAAGATTTGCTTTTCGGGGCATTTACGACCTGCCTGTATAGCGCGGAGATTGACCCATACCTTCTTGCAGGTTTCAACTGCAAAGCAAATCAAGAAATGAATGAGGCAATACATAAATAAATAAATAAATAAATAAATAAATAAGTCAATAAATAAGTCAATAAATAAGTCAATAAATAAATAAATAAATAAATAAATAAATAAATAACTAGAGGCAAATGGTGGTCTTAGACCACAAACCTAGCTGGGGCATGTTGGTGTTTTGGAGGTATCTGACCCCTGCAAAATGGTCCAAGAATGTTCCCCTTTGTTGTCACCGAGTTTGAGTCCCGTACTCCTTACATATGTCCAGAAAATGAAATTCCAAGAGATGACCCCAGATAACCTTTGACCTGACCCAGCAAACACAAAACGTTTTTGACATCATTCGCAAAGGGTTAGAAAAGGTTGTCAGAAAACGTTTAAATGTCGGGTTATATAAAGGGTACATTAATGGTATAAAACGTTTTCATATCATTAAATAACATTTGTTGGTAATTTACTGCACAGCAAACACAAATGTTTTACATAAAACATTTAAATGTCGGGTTATATAAAGGGTATAAAAACGTTTTAATAACATTCCAAAAACATTTTTGAAAACTTGGTACAAATCATTCTAAATAGAATGTTATTTTGGGGTTGAAAAAATATTTTGCAAAATATGTTTGCCCAAAATATTTACAATAACGTTTTTTAAATGTTTTCATGACCTTTATATAACCCGACATTTAAATGTTATTAAAACGTTGTGTAAAAAACATTTTAAGAACATTTCTGTGTTTTCTGGGTGCAAATATTTTAACATAATGTTATTTAAGTGTTGACAAAATATTTGGCCAAAAATGTTTGCAAAAATAGTTTACAATGACATTTCGAAAACATTTTTAAAATATTGTTGTAGTGTGTTTTCATACAAAACGTTTTAAAACGATTTCAAGACCTTTATATAACCCGACATTTTAATGTTATTAAAACGTTTTGACCTAAACCAAAACCCAAGATATAACCTAATTAAAACGTTTTAAAAACGTTTTTGTGTTTGCTGGGGACCCATGCACAGTGTTCCCCTAGTCAGTAAGTTTGTTGTCACGGAGTTTGAACCCCGTACCCCTTACAGATGTCCAGAAAATACATTTCGAAAATTTGACCTCTGCATGACCTTTGACCTGACCCCTGCAAAATGTTCCCCTGTCATGATTGAGATTTGTTTTCACTGAGTTTGATCACATACCCCTTACAAATATCCAGAAAAAGAAATTATAAGATTTGACCCCGGTTAACCTTTGACCTGAACCCTGTAAAGTGTTCTAAAATGTTCCCTTGATCCTTAAGTTTGTTGTCACCAAGTTTGAGCCCCGTACCCCTTACAGTTGTCTAGGAAAAGCATGTCTAAAATTTGACCTCTGCATGACCTTTGACCTGACCCCTGCAAAATGTTCCCCTGGTCATGAGCAGACCCTGGTCATGAGATTTGTTGTCACCAAGTTTGAGCCCCATACCCGTTACAGATGTCCATATATGCAATGTTGCTTGTGGCAGAAGAAGCATTTAATTTATTGACAGAAAGAAGAAAGAAAGAACGGATAGAAAAACAGTACCTAGCTCGGGGTGGGGGGTTGGCAGAAATTAAGTGGGTCATGGTCAGGGGAGTGAGTTGGCAGAAAATATGGCTAAGTGGGTTATAAAGGTCAGGGGAGTGAAACTAAAACAATTCATGCAGGACCTATACTTCTATGTTCAACTGCAGTAGTATTTTGTTTATCCGTATCAAGTTACTATACACACAAATATTTTCACTGGCCATAGACATACCCCGAGACATACAATTCCATGACATGACTTTTCAGTGAGTACATTTCCCTGCAAATATTTGTACAGTTTGGGGTGACAAAAAGGACATGCCACCTTATATCATGCTTATGTTGGTCGGTTGTATCCCCGGGGGCCACTCCCATTGTGGCCTGTACACCATCCGCGATAATCAACTTTTGAAAAGCACCCTAAACAAGGATTTAACCCTTGGCTAAAACGACACCCTAAACAGGGATTTCATTCCTAACATCAAATTTCATACCCTAAATTTCATTTCCGCGTATTTAGAAATTGCAATTTTGCTACCCTTTTTTCCAATTTTTCATGTTTTTGACACCCTAAACGCGATACGCGCGTATCGTGCCTACCCACGAAAAACGACCCTTTTACGCGTTTTCATTATCGCGGATGGTGTACAGGCCACAATGGGAGTGACACCCCCCCGTTGTATAGCATCTGCATTTTCAATTTAAAAATTGTCAGTATACCCCCGGGGGGGGGGCACTCCAACTTTGGAGGTGACGCGTATGTAGGGCTGTTAAGACCCCCTTTTTCAGCTAAGTGTTCAAAAAAAAAAAAAATTCTTCTTCAGAGGGTTTAACTTCCAAAGGAATTATATTTTCCATCTAGTCTGTTTTGAACAACAACTGTGAAGAAGACAAAGCATTTCAAACAGGGGTGTCTATTCTTCCAGAAAATTGATATTATTTCCTCGTACCCTTCGGCTCATTCCAGATCCCTTAATAAGGAACTTCACTTATTTTTAAGTAATTCTAAACCCTGCTCATCGGAGAGAGTTCGTCCGATATCATTTGGATATTGTGCCACATATGCCAATATTACAAAAGACAGTGATCACGAGAGACAGGTGACTGCTATACAATACATACCATGTATTGTACAATGTATACAAGTGTATTACTTACCTTCAAACGCAATCCACTTTAAAATCTTAAAACTGATATATAAAACAAGAAATCCACAACAAAATGACAAACTCCAACAAATTCTAAGTCAAAGTCTATACAAGTATCCAAATTCATATGTCCTCACACAGACGTCTACTAAGTCCTTGGTAGTGACGCCGTGGCGATAACCTTCTGAAAAGAAAATCTTCACAACCTGGTGTTCACCATGCAGGTGCTATCCAATTTCACCTCGATTCATACTAGGGCTACTTCATTTATAATAAAAATTCCCTTTAAAAGGGAAAGCCAGCCTCAATGTAGAAGAGGTCTTGTAATTAGTTTTGGTCAATGTGAAAGGCATTTTTAGGATCACGCTTACATCTACATGACAGTCCACCAAACCATCAACGATGAGAACATGCACACTGAAACAGCAGAAAACATTAATTCCTAATCTCATGTCAACTCTTTTAATTCATTACATGTACTCCAAATTGTTCTGGTCTGTTTGTTTTGTTGTTGTTGTTGTTGTTGTTGTTGTCGTTGGTTTTTTTTGTCTTTTCAGCTTTTTACCCACGATATCTCAATTTCCAATTTTGTAATACCAGAACTTACGAACTCAATATCTTCGCTTAGGAATGTCCGATTTCATTGCTTTCGATATATACACTGCCGGTTTGAGTTAACTTACATGTACATTTTATTTTAAAATAACTTAATTAATTCGCAATGTATAGTTTAAGCCTACTATATTATAATAGATAGTGGCCAGCACATTTATAAAGGACTGGTTACTCACTACAATCTTCACTCTTAAACTGTGTTTTCTGAATGTGCTGATCATGTTGATTGCTAGTCGGAAACTCCTGCGAAGCTATGGACATGGCATCTTAGGGACGCACCATTAGACTTCAAGGGAGGGGGGAGGAAGTTTTTGAAAAAAAAACTTCCCCCACTACATGAGCAAAAAAAAAACTTTCCCCACCAACACTAAAAACAAAACAAAAAAAACTTGCCCCACCTGACTGTATAAATGCATGAAAATTAAAAAAAACTAGAGCAACTGTGCCCTTTGTAAGGGCACGAGGTAAGTTAGGCGGATGATTGTGACGATCTGATCAAGCAGCAATACTGTGCTGGATAGTATTAATTGGCATTTTGAAAACTTGACCTTTGACCCCCTTAATGACCTTAAATGAATTTCAAAATATTTAAAACATGTTTAGAATGTCATAAGGCTAATTGCATTTAAATTTCAGCTCGATCGGAGCATTTTAGAAAACTTGACCTTTGACCCCTTTATTGCCCCTTAATGACCTGAAATAAATCTTAAAATGTTTTTAAAATGTATAGAATGTCATAAGGATCATTGCATATAAATATCAGCTCAATTGAAGCATTTTGAAAAACTTGACCTTTGACCCCTTTATGGCCCCTTAATGACCTTAAATAAATATTAAAATGTTTTAAACATGGTTAGAATGTCATAAGGATCATTGCATTTAAATTTCAGCTCAATCGGAGCATTTTCGGTTAAAATGACCTTTTTGACCCCTGTGACCCTGGATGATCTCGGACGTTAAACAAATCCATAACTTTTGTAGCCAGCTACCCAATACTGCTTGTGACTGAGTTTGGTCGAAATCCGATCAAGGATGTGAGAGTAGTAGCAAATTGTGAGAAAGAAGAAGAAGAAGAAGAAGAAGAAGAAGAAGAAACAAAGAAATGGCAAGAAAGAAATAAGTTAGGCTGCACGCCTAACTTAACAAACTTGCTGCCTTTGGCGGTGAAAAAAAAAACTTCGCCGCCTTCAGCGGCGAAAAAAAAAAACTTGCCCCGACCCCAACTTCCTCCACCCCCCCTTGAAGTCTAATGGTGCGTCCCTTACATACTCCATTCTATAACAGTCTGCCTAGTGCCTTGTGTGTTTTCTCTTCAATCATTTTGTTGAATGTAATTTTATGAATCAAATAGTTATTATGTGTCATTTTATTTATAATAAAGAAGTTATTAAATTAATAAAAGTAAGACAATTTATTTATCTATAAGTGCATGTCAAATGGGGTACATTGTTCAATACTATATGCATAAATTATGCCCATATTATAGCTAGGCCCTAAAAACTTTATTTTGCATCGGATTTTTCCCGTTGAAAAGACAAAACTGATGTTTATGATAGCAACCATTTCATCAATAACATTTTGAGTCATTTTTATCCATAAAACGACACAGGATATGATAGATAACTACTTTCACATCAATATGGTCCATATGATCACAGATTGTTGAGAATCTGTGATATGATCCGGGGATATGATGAAGATTTTGATTCTATAGATCTGTTATCAACATGATATCACGCTGTTCAGTGGTCAAGGAGTAAGGACCCCGGTCAAGGACACTGATATGACATCATAGGTGATGTCAGATTTTCTTCTGCTGACCATATGATGCTATATATATTAACTATTATTGTTACATTTAGGCCTTTAAACTTTTAAAGTCATAATTAATTAGTTCAAACATAACTTTGGTAATACTCACTCGTTTTCGTTCGTTGAAACGGCAAAACATACTTACTTTTCCTAACAAATCGAATTAAAATATTTTTTTTTAAATTTAACCACAAAAAGTAAAAAAAAAAAATCATTCCAATACCACTAAAATATAATCTCTTGAGTAAACTGACCCCAAACCTGAAACAGGTACCAGCCCCGAATGGGCTGGCGAAAAGGAGGTAAAGTTCTCCTCCTATACATTAGGCCAAATAAAAAATAAAAATGTTACACGTCCCCTCCCGCTTCCTTTCTTGAGATTTCTTCAATTTCATTTTATTTTTATTTTCATTCAGTTATAACTTTCCAAACAATATGTATATATTAAAAAAGTACAGATGTTTTCTATAGCCTTCCTATTATATACAACAAACACTTTCGGAAGCTTTTCTGATACTTAGAATAGAGTGGCCATACCTCTCAGAACAACAAACAAAAAAGAGGCCTCCTCCTTTTCCAGCCATTATTGTCTACGCTAAAACAGCTCTAATTATGTATATTCACACCAATTTTAAGGTAAAAATAAAAATAAAAAGTCACCTCTTCCTCTTTTTTTTCAAAAACCAGGACACCCGGGCCAGGACATAAACATGTTTTTTATTTTATTTCACCTTATAAAAAATGAAACTACACCTTAAAGTTCCCTACAATGAAAATAGCAACACCACTACTTTGCACACGTCAATACCACTGCACATGTCACTAACTATTATTAAAGTGATATTTTAAATTGCTCTTACAACCCGCATATTCAGGTCATGTTTTCAAAAAATCAAGCACAATTACTCCAACTAACAAACACTATAAACCAGCCGGCAGCCCCTACCTAATTATATGTGACATATAGATATCAAATGTAACGTGATACCACAGTGCTCCGGCACCGAATTACCTAAATGTATCACCAGGGAAGTACTCCTGCACTTTTCAAACAGACATATATAGTATATACTACATCAAATGTAACTGATACCACTGTGCTCCTGCACCGACTTAGCAAGTAGCTCTCCTGCACCGAATTACCAAGTAGCTATTCCAATCACTACAGTTTTAAAGGCTTTCATACTATTTCCACAAACCTCATATTAAACAAACAAACAAAATAGGCCAAACAAATTAATTCATATCCCACCTTCATGGAAGCCCCCCCCCCCCGTTTAACCCTAGTCCATTTCATAGCCATTTTTGTGTTATAACCATGTTTAATAAAATTGTAAAATACACGAACACTAGTCTATATTGTTAATGTTTTTAAACCACACAAATCAGGAACTGAGAACCAAATATTAAACTAAATGTCACATGTTTTCAATCAAACAAAATAAGCTACATAGCCTACTCTAAGATATACATGTACGTATAAAACAATAGTTTCATATAATTATACTAGTACTAACATTGCAATTACTCATCAGCCCCAAAACACCTTCATTACAAAGAAAGAGACAAGAAAACACTACAAGAACATTTTTAACCTGCCACATTAATCAACTGTTTCCAAACATACAAAGCAAGCAATACTTCCAATCATGAACTTCAAATAGTAAACACAATGTTAAATCCAGAAATTTCCACTACAATTACTGTGAAGTAGAGCCTTTAACACACCTGGTTCATATCAAACATCACATTCCTATTACAAAGCCCCTATATAAATATGCCTTTACTGCTTCTCATATTCTGTCACAGTTTCAATACATAAACAAACTCTGTGTATCCATACCTTCAGCCTCACTCACAGGAAACAGACACATCATTTATCGGTATGACATTTTCGTATTGGTGCTGCCCTATCTATCTACCTATTGTGCAGAGCTACTGGGTTCCTCGTACTAACTAACGGGCAAAACAGACACATCATTTATCGGTATGACATTTTCGTATTGGTGCTGCCCTATCTATCTACCTATTGTGCAGAGCTACTACGGTATGGGTTCCTCGTACTAACTTTGTTGCCAGCGGAAGAAAACGAGAAGATTACAGTGGTTTGTTGCCAGCGGAAGAACCCGACCGATTACAATACCTAGCTGGGGGGTGTAAACCCCCCAGCTAGGTAAATAAATAAATAAATATAAATATCATAAGATATGATTGAAGCGAAGACAAATATGACAGCCCTCACAAGTGTTATATATGAGACCACCAACGGTGACCCACCAAATATATATCTGTCGAGTTCAACAAAATTCAACTCCCACAAATATATTTCCGGTAAATACTTTTTTCATTGGCTGATATCCACTTGAGATCGGTATCATCAAAGTAGTATTGCTCTCATTTCATGATTCATTGAGCAATCAATTTTGGCATTCGACCGAAATACGCGTCAAAAGATAAAAAGTCTCGTTCCGAACTTGTGTAGGTCTACATTGCTAGGATCTAAGTGTGTTTTAATGCCTGATTCACAAATAATAGAAATAAACAAGAATTTATTTTAAAAGAACACGCAATGATAGGGTACCAACGCTCGTGGTTTTGGTTGTTCTGCATAGTTTATGAAGATATTCATTGCAAAGCGCTATATCCATTCCTACATGTTACTTATTTTGCCCTCTTAATTATTAATTATAATTATGAATTTGACTGAACGCATTACATCTTTATTCCGCCCACGTTTATAGGTGCCCAAAAACGTCAAGAATTCCGCTAGTGCGGAAAAGATGACAAAAATGGGTGAACCTCCGTGGCAAACGCATTTTATATCAATAACCAATGATTTACCACCCCCAGACCCTCACACATCCTCTGCCAGGGGCAGATGCATATGGGGACCTAGAACTGGGGCCAAACATTATTATGTAAAACCGGGGTCAGAGGATGATTTAAGGAAGCCCCATCATGCACTGCAAACGTGTTATCACTAGAGTTTCAACTGCCACTTTACTTTTCAAATCCCATTGAATTCTGTGCAAAAGATGTTGTTTAAGAATATTGTGCGTGTGTCATTATTACTTGGTCGATTTCAGAACAAAAGTGATGTATGCATAAAGGATAATTCACACCTTCTGTAGGTAACATAAAATGTGAAATCGGCTAGCATTTTGAATGCGTTTTTATTGTAAATATATCAGTCCAAATTCAAATTTAACCATGCCCGTCAATGCAATGTGCGAGCAGTGGTGTCATGTTCACTCACACAGCTGTGCTAACCGCAAGTCAACACAGTGGCGTGGTGGGAAGTGCTTAAATCATCCTCTGAACCGGGGTGGAGGCATAAATCTGAATTTGGAGTTAGACTTTTTTCCTGCATCAGTCGATTTAAATAGAGCTACGTTAATATGGAAACATTCACTTGTACATTTAGGTTATGTTTGTAAGCCTAAATATCATAATTTTGCATAAAATCACTACAGCATTGGAATGCTATTGCCTGCCAGGCATTTTCCTTTTCCTGGACGTCTTATACTTTCATATCATATAAAAATGGGTACGCTTGTACCGCACTAATAAGGGGGCACACCACTAAATCAATGCGCCATTTGTGTAACCCTAATGAGTTCCGGTAAAATACAGAAACTATTTGAGGTATTTTGGGCTGGTCTTTAGACTTATTAATCAGAAAGAGTGGCGAATTATAGCTTAAATAAAAGTGGAAAGCCTATGCATAAATTCGTCGCATTTTTACAAAAAAAGTCGCATTTTTATAATTATTGAGAAAATAGGTCCATGAATTAAAAAATGGCAGAATCGGGTTTGCAGTCTTGAGAGCATGTCAAAATCATTGGGGATTTTTGAAATCATCGTTCGTCGAACGATATTCAGGTGACCTCGAGCCTTTCATATAAATCAATAGTATCTCTCTATCAGTTGAGCGATATTTAATCCGATCCAACTCATATTTTATTAAGTTGCATTATATATTTTGGCGTCACAA
>NC_092640.1:6367351-6374851 GCF_039555335.1 Amphiura filiformis
AAAATCTGAAATTTATTCTGTAGAAGTAAATACTAAGGAAAAATAAAATATCGGGATCAAAATAAAAAAGGTAGCATGTAGTATTCGAACCCGTGCGGTTAACTTTTCCGTTTAATTGGTACGCGCTCTACCAATTGAGCTATTTTAAATCTCAGAAAGAAAGAAAGAAAGAAAGAAAGAAAGAAGAAAGAAAGAAAGAAAGAAAGAAAGAAAGAAAGAAAGAAAGAAAGAAAGAAAGAAAGAAAGAAAGAAAGAAAGAAAGAAAGAAAGAAAGAAAGAAAGAAAGATGGAAAGAAAGAAAGAAAGAAAGAAGTTGAGGTAAAAAGCTTTTAAACATATCGTACAGAAGAGGATAGGAAAAGTAATATTATTAAAAGATAGCACTACAGAAGATTCGAACTCATGGCTATCATTATAACCTTTAGTTCACAAGTCACAGCCTCTACCGCTGCAACACGAGGAACTCTCTGAACATTTAATCGATTTATAATGTATATTAAATGTACGTATGGTCCGTGGCGGCGTGATAGAAAACTTAACTGAAACGTATCAAACATACTGCAGTTACTGTCCGTTTTCCTATACACAATACACAGTGCTCTTTCCCATTGACGCGTGACCTTTACAAATAGCCCTACGTTAACAGTATGGGGATATGACTAGTTAACGTCGCTGTGTGAAAAATAACCGGCCAATATTAAAAGTACTCTTCTAAAGTTCTAGAAAATATAGTTTTTAACATGTCCTAAATTTTAGCTAATTTAGATGTTTGGAAATATTCGTACTTTGGTGTTTTAGTTAATGTTATAGGTAATAGTACATTGCCTAGTTAACGTCGCTGTGTGAAAAATAACCGGCCAATATTAAAAGTACTCTTCTAAAATTCTAGACAATATAGTTTTGTAACATGTCCTAAATTTTTAGCAAATTTAGATGTTTGGAAATACTCGTACTTTGGTGTTTTAGGAAGGATATGTAAACGACAGATAACACCAAAAATATGAAGAAATTATTTCTAAACCGTGTTAAGTCAAAAATCATTATGTTGCTCATTTTCAAGAATGCTGGTTTACAAAAAGCACGACATTGTCTGATTTCGTGAACAAAGCCACACATAACATTGTTTCCTTTCGTTTCCTTTATAATCGGTTACCCAACTGAAGCTATGAATACCAGCTTTATTGTGATATCGCACATGAAAACAGTCACTTGTGCACAACCAGAGAAGATCCGATTTAATCAGTTGAGCTGTTTCAATGAGTGTTATCTTGGTTTAATAGCTTTTAATGGGGTTAAGTCCTGCAAAGGTCGAGATGAATTCTACTGTAGACATGACTGCATCATGACAGACATAATTTCATCGGTTTACTCCGAATATATTTGTTGGCAATGTATTTAGGGTTGTAAAAATAAAATTGGAATTTTGATTCATTAACTTCCCCACGGTCGACAAAATTTAAAGAAAGAAAATTACATTGATTTCTTTTTAAACTGATTGTGTCGACCGTTAGCGTTATACTTGGAAAAATGGAAAAAAATGCCGGGAATTGAACCCACGCCCTTCCGTTAACTGTCAGTCTCCTTATCCACTGAGCTATTGGGGTGTTGTAATTTTACGTGCACCTTTGTACTATAGATTCATTATAAACGAATAAAAAGTGTTTAAAACTAATCCACTTGTTTTATGCAATAATAATTGGCTTATTGAATAGAGAACCACGGTATTCAGACCTGTTCTTCACAAATTAGATTCCAAAACTTGACATAAATAGAAAAATGCACGGTATGCAAGCCAGGATAAAGGTGCGATGATGGTTATTTAGCGCGTTAGCGCTGCTCAATAGCAAAATTGCAAATTGCGCGGTATTTGCAATTTTCTGTTTTTTCCACGCTAATAGCGCTAATAGCGCCGATAACGTGATAATAGCAAATCTCTGCTATTTCATGCTAATTGTGGTGAACCAATTGCGCGCTATTACCAAAAGTGCTAAAACTGTTCTCGGCAAGGTAAGCGATATTAGCGCTAATAGCGCTAATAGCACTCATTAGCATGATATGCGCTATTAGCGCTAATAGCGTAAGGCGTGCTATTAGCGCTATTAGCGCTAATACCGACTGGTATGCTAATAACGATATTACAACTCATTGTATTATGTGCCAAATTGTTAATTTTCTGCGAATGGTAGACGCTATTAGCACTAATAGCGCTAATAGCACTCATTAGCGCGAGGTGCGCTATTAGCGCTAATAGCGTAAGGTGTGCTAATAGCGCTAATAGCGTAGTGTGTGCTAATAGCGCTATTAGCGCTCATTAGTGTATCGTTTGCAAATTTTAAAATTGATCATTTTCTACGGATGGTAGGTGCTATTAGCACTATTAGCGCTAATAGCGCTAATAGCACTCATTAGCATGAGATGCGCTATTAGCGCTAATAGCGTAAGGCGTGCTATTAGCGCTATTAGCGCTAATACCGACAGGTATGCTAATAACGATATTACAACTCATTGTATTATGTGCCAAATTGTTCATTTTCTGCGAATGGTAGACGCTATTAGCACTAATAGCGCTAATAGCACTCATTAGCGCGAGGTGCGCTATTAGCGCTAATAGCGTAAGGTGTGCTACTAGCGCTAATAGCGTAGTGTATGCTAATATCGCTATTAGCGCTAATAGCGTAGTGTGTGCTAATAGCGATATTAGCGCTCATTAGTGTATCGTTTGCACATTTTAAAATTGATCATTTTCTACGGATGGTAGGTGCTATTAGCGCTATTATCGCTAATGGCACTCATGAGCGCGAGGTGCGCTATTAGCGCTAATAGCGTAAGGTGTGCTAATAGCGCTAATAGCGTAGTGTGTGCTAAGAGCGCTATTAGCGCTAATAGCGTAGTGTGTGCTAATAGCGATATTAGCGCTCATTAGTGTATCGTTTGCAAATTTTAAAATTGATCAATTTCTACGGATGGTAGGTGCTATTAGCGCTATTAGCGCTAATAGCGCTAATAGCACTCATTAGCATGAGATGCGCTATTAACGCTAATAGCGTAAGGCGTGCTATTAGCGCTATTAGTGCTAATACCGACAGGTATGCTAACTCATTTTGTATTATGTGCCAAATTGTTCATTTTCTGCAAATGGTAGACGCTATTAGCGCTAATAGCACTAATAGCACTCATTAGCGCGAGGTGCGCTATTAGCGCTAATAGCGTAAGGTGTGCTACTAGCGCTATTAGCGCTAATAGCGTAGTGTGTGCTAATACCGATTTTAGCGCTCATTAGTGTATCGTTTGCAAATTTTAAAATTGACCATTTTCTACGGACTCATTAGCGTGAGAGGTGCTATTAGCGCTAATAGCGTAAGGCGTGCTATTAGCGCTATTAGCGCTAATACCGACAGGTATGCTAATAACGATTTTACAACTCATTGTATTATGTGCCAAATTGTTCATTTTCTGCAAATGGTAGACGCTATTAGCGCTAATAGCACTAATAGCGCTAATAGCACTCATTAGCGCGAGGTGCGCTATTAGCGCTAATAGCGTAGTGTGTGCTAATAGCGAAATTAGCGCTCATTAGTATATCGTTTGCAAAATTTAAAATTTATCATTTTCTACGGATGGTAGGTGCTATTAGCGCAATTAGCGCTAATAGCGCTAATAGCACTCATTAGCATGAGATGCGCTGTTAGCGCTAATCGCGTAAGGCGTGCTATTAGCGCTATTGAGCGCTAAACACTCCAAGTGAGTTCCAAAATAAAAGGGCCCCGCAGGGCAACAAAGCTAGCGTGACCGCTGTCCCTACCATCAACATACAACATCAAGGCCACAGGGCCGGCAGGCCCGAGGCCGGTGACTCCCATACGACAACTAAACACTCCAAGTGAGTTCCAATATAAAAGGGCCCCGCAGGGCAACAAAGCTAGTGTGACCAATGTCCCCACCATCAACAAAAACATCAAGGCCGCAGGGCCAGCAGGCCCGAGGCCGGAGACTCCCATACGACAACTTAAAACTCCAAGTGAGTTCCAATATAAATGGGCCCCGCAGGGCAAGAAACTTAGTGTGATTGCTGTCCCCAACATCAACAAAAAACATCAAGGCCGCAGGGCCGGCCGGCGCGAGGCCGGAGCCACCCTCTCGCCCTCCACGCCGCCCAAGTGAGTTCCAATATAAAAGGGCCCCGCAGGGCAAGAAATTTAGTGTGACCGCTGTCCCCAACATCAACAAAAAACATCAAGGCCGCAGGGCCGGCAGGCCCGAGGCCGGTGACTCCCATACGACAACTAAACACTCCAAGTGAGTTCCAATATAAAAGGGCCCCGCAGGGTAAGAAAGCTAGTGTGACCGCTGTCCCCACCATCAACAAAAATATTAAGGCCGCAGGTCCGGCAGGGCCGAGGCCGGAGACTCCCATACGACAACTAAACACTCCAAGTGAGTTCAAATATAAAAGGGCCCCGCAGGGCAAGAAACTTAGTATGACCGCTGTCCCCACCATCAGCAACAAACATCAAGGCCGCAGCGCTGGCAGGCCCGAGGCCGGTGACTCCCATACGACAACTAAACACTCCAAGTGAGTTCCAATATAAAAGGGCCCCGCAGGGCAACAAAGCTAGTGTGACCGCTGTCCCCACCATCAACAAAAAACATCAAGGCCGCAGGGCCGGCAGGCCCGAGGCCGGTGACTCCCATACGACAACTAAACACTCCAAGTGAGTTCCAATATAAAAGGGCCCCGCAGGGCAAGAAATTTAGTGTGACCGCTGTCCCCAACATCAACAAAAAACATCAAGGCCGCAGGGCCGGCAGGCCCCAGGCCGGTGACTCCATACGACAACTAAACACTCCAAGTGAGTTCCAATATAAAAAGGGCCCCGCAAGGGCAAGAAAGCTAGTGTGACCGCTGTCCCCACCATCAACAAAATATTAAGGCCGCAGGGCCGGCAGGCCCGAGGCCGGAGACTCCCATACGACAACTTAAAACTTTAAGTGAGTTACAATATAAATGGGCCCCGCAGGGCAAGAAACTTAGTGTGATTGCTGTCCCCAACATCAACAAAAAACATCAAGGCCGCAGGGCCGGCAGGCCTGAGGCCGGTGACTCCATACGACAACTAAACACTCCAAGTGAGTTCCAATATAAAAAGGGCCCGCAGGGCAACAAAGCTAGTGTGACCGCTGTCCCCACCATCAACAAAAACATCAAGGTCGCAGGGCCGGCAGGCCCCAGGCCGGAGACTCCCATACGACAACTAAACACTCCAAGTGACTTCAAATATAAAAGGGCCCCGCAGGGCAAGAAACTTAGTATGACCGCTGTCCCCGCCATCAGCAACAAACATCAAGGCCGCAGGGCCGGCAGGCATGAGGCCGGTGACCCCCATACGACAACAAAACACTCCAAGTGAGTTCCAATATTAAAGGGCCCCGCAGGGCAAGAAAGCTAGTGAGACCTCTGTCCCCACCATCAACAAAAAACATCAAGGCCGCAGGGCCGGCAGGCCCGAGGCCGGAGACTCCCATACGACAACTAAACACTCCAAGTGAGTTCAAATATAAAAGGGCCCCACAGGGCAAAAAACTTAGTGTGACCGCTGTCCCCACCATCAGCAACAAACATCAAGGCCGCAGGGCCGGCAGGCCCGAGGCCGGTGACTCCCATACGACAAATAAACACTCCAAGTGAGTTCCAATATAAAAGGGCCCCGTAGGGCAACAAAGCTAGTGTGATCGCTGTCCCCACCATCAACAAAAAACACAAGGCCGCCCGGCCGGCCAGGCCCAGGCCGGAGACTCCCCATACGACAATTAAACACTCCAAGTGAGTTCAAATATAAATGGGCCCCGCAGGGCAACAAAGCTAGTGTGACCGCTGTCCCCACCATCAACAAGAAATATCAAGGCCGCTGGGCCGGCACGCCTGAGGCCGGAGACTCTCATACGACAACTAAACACTCCAAGTGAGTTCCAATATAAAAATGTGACCACTGACCACTAATAGCACGCTTTCCCTAGACTTAGGATCTTTTTAGATTTAGCACAATTGCATTTGACGTGCTATTATTTGCTATTAGCGCTATTAGCGCTAATAGCACACTGTCCCTAGACTAAGATTCTTTTTAGATTTAGCACAATTGCATATAACGTGCTATCAATTGCTATTAGCGCTAATAGCGCTATTAGCACTAATAGCACGCTTTCCCTAGACTTACAATCTTTTTAGATTTAGCACAATTGCATATGACGTGCTATTATTTGCTATTAGCGCTAATAGCGCTATTAGTGCTAATAGCACGCTTTCCCTAGACTTAGAATCTTTTTAGATTTAGCACAATTGCATATGACGTGCTATTATTTGCTATTAGCGCTAATAGCACGCTAATAGCACGCTGTCTCTAGACTTAGAATCTTTTTAGATTGAGCACAATTGCATATGACGTGCTATTAATTGCTATTAGCGCTAATAGCGCTATTAGCGCTAATAGCACGCTTTCCCTAGACTTAGAATCTTTTTAGATTTAGCACAATTGCATATGACGTGCTATTATTTGCTATTAGCGCTAATAGCGCTATTAGCGCTAATAACACGCTTTCCCTAGCACTTAGAATCAATTTTAAATGAAAACAGATTGCATATGACGTGCTATTAATTGCTATTAGTGCTATTAGCGCTAATAGCACGCTTTTCCTAGACTTACAAACTTTTTAGATTTAGCACAATTGCCTATGACGTGCTATTAATTGCTATTAGCACTAATAGCGGTATTAGCGCTAATAGCACGCTTTCCCTAGACTTAGGATCTTTTTAGATTTAGCACAATTGCATATGACGTGCTATTATTTGCTATTAGCGCTAATAGCGCTATTAGCGCTAATAACACACTGTCCCTAGACTAAGAATCTTTTTAGATTAGCACAATTGCATATGACGTGCTATTAATTGCTATTAGCGCTAATAGCGCTATTAGCGCTAATAGCACGCTTTCCCTAGACTTACAATCTTTTTAGATTTAGCACAATTGCATATGACGTGCTATTATTTGCTATTAGCGCTAATAGCGCTATTAGCGCTAATAACACGCTGTCTCTAGACTTAGAATCTTTTTAGATTTAGCACAATTGCATATGACGTGCTATTAATTGCTATTAGCGCTAATAGCGCTATTAGCGCTAATAGCACGCTGTCTCCAGACTTAGAATCTTTTTTAGATTTAGCACAATTGCATATGACGTGCTATTATTTGCTATTAGCGCTAATAGCACGCTTTCCCTAGACTTAGAATCTTTTTAGATTTAGCGTAATTGCATATGACGTGCTATTATTTGCTATTAGCGCTAATAGCGCTATTAGCGCTAATAGCACGCTGTCTCTAGACTTAGAATCTTTTAACATTTAGCACAATTGCATATGACGTGCTATTAATTGCTATTAGCGCTAATAGCGCTGATAGCGCTAATAACACGCTTTCCTAGACTTACAAACTTTTTAGATTTAGCACG
>NC_092640.1:6379851-6412351 GCF_039555335.1 Amphiura filiformis
TTCGAGAACATGCTCCAAGTGGGACCAGAACGGAAGAACCCCGCAGGGCAAGAAAGAAACTGTGAACCGCTAATTCTGTTAATAACATGCACGCAGCAGCCCAAACGTTTCGAGAACATGCTCCAAGTGGGACCACAACGGAAGAGCCCGCAAATCAAGTAAGGAAGTGTGAACTGTTAGGTCTGATGTGTTAGGTCTTTCTTAAGAAATTGATGTTTATGCAGTTTAAGTGCGAACTGTTATTGAGAAATTTTGAGAATTTAACTTTACCTCTTCATTCTACTGTTCAACGTTTACGCATACACGCAGCAGCCCAAACGTTTCGAGAACATACTCCCAGTGGGACCAGAACGGAAGAGCCCCGCAGGGTAAGAAAGAAACTGAACTGCTCATTTCTTTAATAACATACACGCAGCAGCCCAAACGTTTCGAGAACATGCTCCCAGTGGGACCACAACGGAAGAGCCCCGCAGGGCAAGTAAGGAAGTGTGAACTGTTAGGTCTGATGTGTTAGGTCTTTCTTAAGAAATTGATGTTTATGCAGTTTAAGTGCAAACTGTTATTGAGAAATTTTGAGAATTTCACTTTACCTCTTCATTCTACTGTTCAACGTTTACGCATACACGCAGCAGCCCAAACGTTTCGAGAACATACTCCCAGTGGGACCAGAACGGAAGAGCCCCGCAGGGTAAGAAAGAAACTGAACTGCTCATTTCTTTAATAACATACACGCAGCAGCGGAAACATTTCGAGAACGTGCTCCAAGTGGGACCAAAACGGAAGAGCCCCGCAGGGCAAGTAAGAAAGTGTGAACTCTTAGGTCTGACGTGTTAGGTCTGATGGTTACGCATTTCCTTCACATCTGGGGATTTACGGCCAAAATGTGTTTCTATTTTTCTTAATAACATACATGCAGCAGCCGAACGGGTTTTTCCATCTATTGCATTTACCCACTTGTCACGGTTCTGAAAGGGGACATTGCAAAATCCCTAATGCTTTGTACAGGGCCTTTCAGTTGAAAGTCAATTTTTTCAAAACAAAAAATACCACTCATTTGCCTTGTCTTTGGTAATTATTCCGTTTAATCCATGACTTGGAGCATGTTCCGTTTCGGTCCCACTTGCAGCATGTTCTCGAAACTTTTGGGCTGCTGCGTGTATGTTATTGCAAAATTAGTTCACTGGGAAATCAAGTCAATTTCCCTGGTCATAAATACAACTTTTGCATGTTTTGTATCCAAATACCTTTCTTTTATGTCATGTTTTGTGATTTCTCCCATTGAGTGCAATAACAATGGTAAGTGTCCTCTTCGTGTGCGAGGTCGCAAGATGGGACAGCCGAATATCGGCAGCATTAGTGCATTTGCCATTTTCATGAATGATGATGTACGTCTATAAGTATCATAATAATCATCATCATGGACAGGTAACAAGCGGCACTGTGCAGTACCGCTCTGCTATTCAAATGCGTGGTGCATCGGTTATGTGTATTTTAAATGTCAACCTGCCGAAAATAATCATCGTATAGATCGATCCCTGTACTAAAGTCTAAGACAGAGTCGCACCCACCTTAATATTAACATTTGCGACACTCGATATTCCACTCTCTTTATCCTAATTATATTGAAATAACACACACTTGCGATATCGTTTAACAGTCTACCTTCAGACAGATCATCACACTTTTCATGCAAATGGATGCGACTATACAAATCGCGACATGTTTGTCTTCTATGGAAGGGGCCATTAATTCTTATTCCTTTTTAATTAGGAGCACCATCTGATTAACGCCAATGCAGCAGTGGTCGGACGCGATAATCTACCATTTACTTGTTCGCGAAATTGGGTTGACGGGTATTGGCGCCTACTTTCTTAACGTTTTGCTTACAGTATATCTTTATTTATAGCCTAGGGGTGTTTCATTAAATCATGATATCGGAAGTAGGTCAACCAGGGGGGTCTGAAATTTTTGGCAAGACAATTAGGGGATCATAAATCTTGTATGACCCAAACGTTCCTATTTTGATGTTAAGTCTTTTGGAAAGGGGGGCCACCAGGGGGGCCCTCATATTGTGGGAAGAATAATAGGGGGGGGGGCATAAAAATTGTGATTGACACACAAAATAAACACACTACCTGTGGTAATCCTTCGAATTTTTATATTTTGGTCATCCACAATTTTATGCCAACCCCCCCCCCCCATTGTCTGCCCAACGTTTTGTTTGTTTGTTTGTTTGTTTTTTGGGGGGGGTGGTCACATGGTATTGGCGTGATTCTCAACCTCCACCCCCCCCCCTTAACAAAAGAAGGCGAAAGGTGTATCGTTGGGTTCATAGAAATTGTGAATGAAAAGTCATAACATTACCACATATAGGCTAGTGTGTTTATTATACTCAGTAAATAAACACACTAGGTGTGGTAATCCTTTGAATTCTGACATCCACAATGTTATGCCCCCCCCCCATTCCCTTTGCCAAAATATATACCCCCGCCCAAACGGTAGGTCTACTTCTACATTTGGGGTTTAATTCCTTTTTCGATGTTAAGTGTTTCGGAAAGGGGGTCCACCAGGGGGCCCTCATATTGTGGGAAGAATAATAGGGGCGGGGGCATAAAAATTGTGAATGACCAAAATGTAGCAAGTCATAACATTACCACATGTGCCGGAGGGGAGGGGGCCCCGGGCGACATAACCATATCCAGCAAGGGGAAGGAAGGAATTAGAAACACGGTAGAAAACCAAATGACGACACTAAGATAGACTTCTTTACATCCCTTTGGCAACTCCCCCGGGAGAGGAACCCTGTCACAATTATTACACAGCCCCTTCAACACTGAAACCAAACCAAAAGGCAATATAGTTTATTTCCATTGCATATAAATTGTACACACACACATTGAAAAAATTTGTACATGACAAAAATAGGCCTACACACCAAGTAACCGCGTAAATATTCATCAACGACTTTGCAATGGAACAAAATGGAAGGGGCCAAACATAGGGGCAACTATTTTTGAAATGCCATTTACCAATTTTAGCCCTCCCACCACGCCGACGGCCTCATCATTATTGCAGACCACGACGACGGCTTATCCGAAAAAAAGACTACAACATAAACTATAAAACACGACAAAACACACATGTCATGTCCAGCATCGTCTGTTATTATTAAATAAACATAGCGCCCCCACTCTACAAAATGGTGACAGTCCCGTTTAATCACATGATTCATCACATGATCGTAAACAAACAATCATGATAATCGGAACCTTTCACATGCAGCTCCACGATGAGTAAACAAACAAAAACATACAAGAATGTAACGGAAGCCTAATGTATTCAAAGCAGGTAACTTTGTTTGTTTTCATTGACATTGCAGTTAATAACACACATTCCTTACTGTTACCCTTACAAGTGTCTATCACGCGAATCAAAAGATAGCCTGTCTTATTATAATGCACTTTCAGTTTCCCACACGTTCGAATGGGAATTGCATTGCGAACTTTCCCAATGTTTGGTAACCGTATTTCCTGCAATAATGTGACAACTTAACGTGGAAAGTTCTATTCTATATTGTTTGGCAATATTGTATTTTGTCAATACAATAGTATGTTTAAACTTGTAACTTTGTGTTTTTGATCGGAAAGATCGGATATTTTTATTGCCGATTCGAAATTCTGGACCATCGCAAGGGTGCAGAACTGTTACGTCTAATGTTTACGCATTTCGATTCCGCTACGTGTTAGGTCAGACAGATACGCATTTTCGACTTTTGAAAATAGCGGAATAACGCTATTATCACTTGAGTGGTGCGGTAATGTGAAAAATTCAAAATTGCGCAATTTTGTCTAAAGGCCATTTATGAAAATAGCGAAATAGCGCTATTATCACTTGCGTGGTGGGGTAAAGTGAAAATTGCATAATTGCGCAATTTTGTCTAAAGGCCATTTTTGAAAATAGCGAAATAGCGCTATTATCACTTGAGTGGTGGGGTAAAGTGAAAATTGCAAAATTGCGCAATTTTGTCTAAAGGCCATTTTGAAAATAGCGAAATAGCGCTATTATCACTTGAGTGGTGGGGTAAAGTGAAAATTGCAAAATTGCGCAATTTTGTCTAAAGGCCATTTTTGAAAATAGCGAAATAGCGCTATTATCACTTGAGTGGTGCGGTAATGTGAAAAATTCAAAATTGCGCAATTTTGTCTAAAGGCCATTTTGAAAATAGCGAAATAGCGCTATTATCACTTGCGTGGTGGGTAAAGTGAAAATTGCATAATTGCGCAATTTTGTCTAAAGGCCATTTTGAAAATAGCGAAATAGCGCTATTATCACTTGAGTGGTGGGGTAAAGTGAAAATTGCAAAATTGCGCAATTTTGTCTAAAGGCCATTTTGAAAATAGCGAAATAGCGCTATTATCACTTGAGTGGTGGGGTAAAGTGAAAATTGCAAAATTGCGCAATTTTGTCTAAAGGCCATTTTGAAAATAGCGAAATAGCGCTATTATCACTTGAGTGGTGATGTAAAGTGAAAATTGCAAAATTGCGCAATGTTGTCTAAAGGCCATTTTTGAAAATAGCGAAATAGCGCTATTATCACTTTAGTGGTGGGGTAAAGTGAAAATTGCAAAATTGCGCAATTTTGTCTAAAGGCCATTTCTGAAAATAGCGAAATAGCGCTATTATCACTTGAGTGGTGGGGTAAAGTGAAAATTGCAAAATTGCGCAATTTTGTCTAAAGGCCATTTTGAAAATAGCGAAATAGCGCTATTATCACTTGAGTGGTGGGGTAAAGTGAAAATTGCATAATTGCGCAATTTTGTCTAAAGGCCATTTTGAAAATAGCGAAATAGCGCTATTATCACTTGAGTGGTGGGGTAAAGTGAAAATTGCAAAATTGCGCAATTTTGTCTAAAGGCCATTTTGAAAATAGCGAAATAGCGCTATGATCACTTGAGTGGTGGGGTAAAGTGAAAATTGCAAAATTGCGCAATTTTGTCTAAAGGCCATTTTTGACAATAGCGAAATAGCGCTATTATCACTTGAGTGGTGGGGTAAAGTTAAAATTGCATAATTGCGCAATTTTGTCTAAAGGCCATTTTGAAAATAGCGAAATAGCGCTATCATCACTTGAGTGGTGGGGTAAAGTGAAAATTGCATAATTGCGCAATTTTGTCTAAAGGCCATTTTGAAAATAGCGAAATAGCGCTATCATCACTTGAGTGGTGGGGTAAAGTGAAAATTGCAAAATTGCGCAATTTTGTCTAAAGGCCATTTTGAAAATAGCGAAATAGCGCTATTATCACTTGAGTGGTGGGGTAAAGTGAAAATTGCAAAATTGCGCAATTTTGTCTAAAGGCCATTTTGAAAATAGCGAAATAGCGCTATTATCACTTGAGTGGTGGGGTAAAGTGAAAATTGCATAATTGCGCAATTTTGTCTAAGAGCCATTTTCACCAAACTGATTTTCTTCTAAGTCTAAAAATACACTGATAATAGCGAAATTAGCACTTTTGATAATAGCAGTGCTATTATCGCAATTATGTGTAGAAACGAATGACAAAATAGCGCAATTGCGTCTAGTATAAAAAAGAGCGCTAATATCGCTATTATCAGTTATAGCGCCTTTCTCGTCACGGCTGTGTAAAGAAAGAAGAAAGAAGAACCTGTAAGAAAAAAGACACAGCCGTGACTAACGTCGCGGCTGTGTAAAGATCCCAAGCAAGACAGGACAAGACGGCGCAGCTGCGCGCCGTCTTGTAAAGAACCTGTAAGAAAAACGTCACGGCTGTGTAATCAGAGCCCAAGCAGTGCAACATTGCCAAGTGGCATAGAAAGTCTGTAATTCTAGTGACATTGCTCACCGAAGGCATGCCTATAGGAGTAAACCACAGGGGCGAAATTTGGTAACAGATCGTACTCCTTTTGGTAAATGACCACTAGGACGCCGCAAATTGGGTCTCCTTTTGGGGCCTCATCTGTTACATTTTCCCCTTTGATAGGTACATTTTGGTACAACAAGTCGGTGTTTTTTTAAGTTTATGCTAACCCCCTGAGCACTACCTGCCGATCTAACATTACCTCTGATTGGTCAATTACATGATATCTTCACTTTAATCACCAATCAGAATGGAGCTTTGCAAATAATTCACCCCAATTTTTTTGTGTGGTGAAATTATTCTTACAATGTTGCTGCTTGGTCCAATTGATAATGGAAATTTCTTTTTGGCCAATCGGCAGGTAGTTCTCATGGGGTTAACACTTAAAGAGGTATAGTCTGTTAATATCGAGTATGTGTTGGCCAAAATTTAAAAAAATCATTCACTTTATATTTTTAGTAGTGAAGAGTCTGCAATGTATATGAAGTTATTTTTTCGATTCACAACTTGTTTCCAAAGCAATCGGCAAATAATTGAACATTTGCCAATTTGTGTATTTTTCAATTTTAAAGTGCAAAATATGTCAATTGTCTGCTGATCTAACACTATTTGGTCTATAAATTATTAAAGAGTTAAACATCAACACTACACTTAATTTTTCGATTACTTGGAAATAAATGGTTTTAGACTTACTATTTATTAGACTAAATGGTTCTTGGACTTTATTAGATCTAATGGTTAGTAGAGTTTTTAGACTAACGGTTCCTAGATTAAATGGTTAATGGATCTAATGGTTATTAGACTAAATAATTTTCGGGTGTTCCTTTCCTTTTTTATCCGTTCACCTTTTCGTTTTCTTTGCTTTAAGATTTCCCCTTTCGATATCTTTGGAAGGACCTGCTCCCCCAATTTTTTAGCATATTAAAATATGCTGAAAGTGTTACGGTTATCTTTCTTCTTTTTTGAGGCATGTTTACAATATTTGCCATATTTTAACCCTCTCTATTTTGAAGCTTTTGACAACGTTTTAAACTAACCTGTAATTATATTTCTGTGAAAGTGCTATATGGTTTATTAATCTTTCATGTACATTCAAAAGTACTTCATATGACATACAGAACAATATGAAGAGTATTGGAGTTCAACATTTTAGTTGTAAAGTAGAAACATTGGATATGAGACATGCACTGTGTAAAGCTGAATTTATACTCGATCGCCGAGCTATTGCAATATGTACCGCTTTTGGAAAGCGATGTGCAATCGCCGAATTTTGTGATGCATCGCTCGTCGCTTTTGCATTTATACTTATCACGGCGATATAGCGATTGCAGACACCAATTAGAATATTCTAAATGCCACAAAATACATTTTAGACCATCCAGTACTATCAATAATGCTTTGAATTAATTCATCACTGCAAGTTAATAATCGAGAAAGGTAAATGAATTAGTAAAATAATAGATCCAGTTGGTTGGAAATGATTGATTGATGAATTAACGTGTTGAGAGTCACCGCCCTGAAGTTGAGATTTCTTCAACTTACAAAAGCGACGTCGTTTTTGCCTCAGCGATTTGTATCGATTGATCGGCTTGACGCACTGAAAACGGACGTAAATACTAAAGCATGCGCGAGAATCGCCTTTCAGCAAAAGCGGTCGAGTATAATTTCAGCTTAAGGATACGATACATGATTTACCGACAAGTGACTCATTTCGGAATGCGATCATGAATTTTGAAGAAAAAAGTTTCCACAGGCTTCGTTGGGACTCGAACCAGCGATTCTAAACTTCCTTCGATTACGCGTCTCAGCGCTTTACCCCTCGGCCACCGTGGCAGTTGAGCGGATGAGTGTAATGATAAAAGATAAATCTCATAATGCCATCTTTAGCCTTTTGTTTACTAAAAAAAGACGCGTTTTGTAAAGATAGATTAGCCGTTTTATGCATAAATAACACGAACGTTTGGGAAAGGTTTCAAACAAATAATAAAGACACTGATGTGATGATGAAATTGCGTAAGTCGGGAATTATCTGCGTCGCAATGTTTTGTTTTGGTTTTAGGAATGTGACCTTAAAATTTACGACTTCATAACATTATCATTCGAAATCAACAAAAGATATTTCAACACTATAAGTCCCCATTCTTTCTCTAGAATGTTTTGTACATGTATGTGAAATAGCTTCAACAATGGTTCGCTGCATAATGGTAAAAATAGCCTTGACCTAAAAAAGTTCGAGAGGTACCATATTTACGGATTCAGGCTAAATTTAAAATTGATATAAAACGTTTGTTTTTTGATCGATTACAAAAATTAATTTTTGTCGTATAAAGAAATTGTATCTGGGGTGAATTACACTACAGTTTTTATTCCTAGGGCTCTTTGACTTCTTCAAATAATTTTTTAATGATAGAGTGAATCCCCTGGCCCTCTATAATTACGCACAAAAGATCGACCCCCCTTAAGTTAAATGAACGTGAATTTATCTAATGGTACCAAGTTGTTTGTTAAGTTCACAAATAATGCAGCGCCAATGGGTATGTATTTTGAGAGTTCTATATGTGACCCGTTCTGACAAAACCAGGAACAAGTCGCATTTTTGACATTTCATGATTTAAATAGAAATGTAAGCACGGGACAATAAGCTTCAAAATGATACCACAATTATATACATAGCAACAATACTTTTCAAGATATGGATAATTTTGTAAATGATACTATGATATTTTTGCCATGAAAAATAGACTAATTAGTTTCCTGCTTTACACAGGATTGAATAGGGGTTATTATAAACACAGCCAAAATAAAAAGTCTTCACTAGTTCCATCCCCATTTACTCGGATTGTAACGAGTTTATGACAAAATAATTCATATAATAATTTTCTATACACTTTCCCTCACAGGTTGATACCAAATTTGATATCAAAAGTTTAATCATCGTGAGCACAGGAACCGTTGTTTGGAAATTCGTGCAATTTTAAAAATGACATAGGGAATTGTATCATGCAGCAGAGCTAGCGTGAGTGCCAAGAATTACGTCGCCTGAATAGGCCGGCAGGATAAAGGTTTACCCATGCATGTCAAAATGCAAATCAAATACCCCGCTCTTTCAATTGTGTGCAGGCAAGTGTACAATGATTCCTGTACGGGTTGCTTCAGGCCACATAATAAGCTGATACCATGCATTGGATTTTGCGTGGTCAATTCGTAATTTGTCGTTTTTAAAATTGCACGAATTTCCAAACAACGGCTCCTATGCTCACGATGATTAAACTTTTGATATCAAATTTAGTATCAACCTTTGAAGGAAAGTGTATAGCAAATTATTATATAAATTATTTTGCCATAAGACTCTGATTAATTGGGGATGGAACTAGTGGAGACTTTTTATTTTGGCTGTGTTTAGTTCAACTGTCAATTATTGATTAAATAAACCTCTTTTTAATAAGTACTTTCAAGGATTTGAAAGTCCACTCAGTCCCAAGGTCAAATACCATGAAATTAAGAATTCCATTTTTTTTTATGGTAATGTCATCTTTAAAGGCCTATAACTCAAAAATACGTGCCTGGCAACTTGTTCCGGGTTTTGTTGGAGCTGGTCACATATGACATCACCAAACTAGAGTTACAAATTCATTTTATAAAAGTCACAGATTAATGTCAATAAGCATGGCATGCATTTTAGTATGTTTATAATTTGGTTTTGTAATTAATTGTACGAAGAACATGATAATACGGTCATGATATAGCTAATTGGAAAATACGTTAAGTTATTTAAACCTAATATCCATCCCATCTTGAGAGGAAAACAAATGAGAGTGCTCCCTGCGGGACGCTTAATTTCTATTTGTCTCAGGGTTTAGGGTAAGGTTTAACATATTTCGGCCAATTATGGTTGCAAAAAATTAATACCCCTGCCGGACATAAAGATTCAAAGTTGCACCTTTTTTTTCTACGAGTGATAGTTGAAATTTGAGCACGATGTATCAAGATGTTTAACTAAAGGCAACTTATATTATTGCACAATATTATAACGAACATAGAAAGGTAAATATTACGCATTTGCTAATTTTAAACTAAAAAATTGTGTGATTGTTGCAATTTCTATTACACCTAATATAGGAGATCCTAATAGGGAAAACTTCATGTGCATATAATTTGTCGGAAAATACGTGATTTTGTCGGAATACAGGCTGATTCAAGATGAGGTATTTCATTTCAATATCAAGTAACATTATAGCTATACGCATAAAAACAACAGTTATAATGAAGTTGAATATCGGTCTTGAATTGATCTTTCAAATGACTATTTGTGCTGAAATGGTGAAAAAGGTTTGACTTTCACCGTTTGGAAGGGGCACATAATCTATGCTGAATTGTCAATTTGGCGCTGAAGTTCGCAGCCCTGCTTATTATATACATTTGAATATTTGAAATGTTAAAACACCCATCTGCAAACGGCTTCCGTCCTTCTTCACCCATTTATTACTTATACGGAATCAATATAGAGTTAAGGAGGCTGTGTACTCTCAGACATGCATGTAGTAAAAGTGCAATAACTTTGTAATTATTCGCATATAAAAGTATACATTTTTATGAAGGCAAGACATCAATAAATCTTAATATAAATACAGATTTGGGGTAAAAACAACAATTATGAAGAAAATCACAAAAAGTGAGTTTTTGGCACATTTGGTACATCATAACAAAAAACACTCTTTCCAAAATATTTTATTTTGTTTTTAGCTCAATCTTGAGGCTCCATTCCAAAACGTTTTTTTTTTTTTTTTTTTTTGATATTGGCCTTATTTTTTGAAATATTGACCATAAGGCATCAAATTGAACTTTTAAAATTCACAAACGCCTATTTGCACAAAATGATGCCTAAAATCGGAAATAGACCAAAATATAAAAACATGAGAAAACCGTTTCTTGAGTCGATCATGCTTTTTACGATGATCATATTTGCTTACCTATAGATGCTGTATTTATTGAGTTATCGTGTACCTAAATCGTCATTTTATCGAGAAAATGAACATTGAAATAATGGCTGTTGAAGTTTAAAGTGGTCACATTTTGCACTTTCATCGAATCTCGCAGGAGAATGCGGCAGTTTTTATTTTTCTACTTTACATTAAATAAACATCGTCGGGTAAATCCACGGCCCCTTGAGAAGATTGAGCGAAATCCATTCATAACTTGATATTTAAATTGGGGGAAAGAACTTGAAAAAAACCCACATTTTATCAGCTAAAACGGAGCCATTTGACCACTAGGTTTTTGTGCTTCCGTGGTGTTTCCATAAGATGCGCCGCGCATGCAGATAAGCGTCACGTATGCGTAGCGTATTTGTGCGTTAACAAATTGCGCGATATGCAACGCGATGCGTTGTTGCGCGCGTGTACCCTGCTGGTGCAACAAAGATTTTCTTTCTTTTTCAATTTCAAACACGAGTGGAATAGTGAAATAAAATCCTTAAAATATTGCAGTTGGAGTTTACAAATCTGGATTTTCATTCCTTGTATTTATAAAAAACATAACAAAGTACAAACATATCAAAAAAACTCAATTTTGCGAAAGAAACAATGTCTAGAGAACACAGCTGCCTTAAGACCGAAAACATGAATTTACTTCTTTTTGAATCATCCTGCACATTCCTTGAAAAGGCATTTTAAACTGTATGTATAAAAATAAATGAAACAACGAGTATAGTTGTTGAAAGTGTTCTAAATCAATAAATGAAATACAATCACACAATAAACAGCCTCATTGTTGCGTCTTCTTTTATGTTAATTCAAAGCCAAAACACCTTTTACCCACATTCACTTCAGAATGCACAACAAAACACACTGTTTAAGTTAACAATATCGGAATCTTTAATCAAAAATAATGTATGATTTAACAATAATCTTGTGAGTGAACATAAATACATACAATCAGTCAGAATCAATCAAATACACTGTTTAGTAATGTTAATTAACCAGGAGCTTTCTTCTTGTTGTTGATTACCAAGTTCTTATGTATATCCAGGCTGATTCACTTGTCCTGCAAAGATCACTGTTCAGCGAATCCACTGAAGACCTTTATATCCTTTGCATAAATCCTCGCACAGATGACAATCTCCAGACCTTTCAGACAATCTCCAGATCTCCAGACCGGTGGTAATCTCCAAAATGGTGTTATTTTTACCTTTCACCCAATTTCTAATGGCAAACAGGCCCGTCTAAAGTACTTACAAAAGTTCCGATTGGTAAAAGAATCAAACAATTATTGCACAAAAATGAGTTTAAGTCGATTTTGTTGGAGAGGCATATCCTCTCACCGGCTGCCGTACTGAAGCGCTATCATTTATGATACATACAGTCCACTTGTTTCCACTTAGATTGACAGACGTGTTGTTTTATAACCAGACTTCAGCAAGGCGACAGAAGAATATATTCCTTTCTTCGAAGGGGTACGCACTTTTAAGCACTTCTAGATCTTCTCCGTTATTACTGGGTAGTATAATGGTACATTTAGGACATAAGATATGTCTGGTTCTTAATTACCTTTCTTTGAAGACATGTGGACTGTAAACACTACTAGCCCACAACAACACTGTTATACTCTCTGTCCTCAAAATCATGTTTACATTCTCTTATATACTAAACACCAAAATGTCCCATTAAATTAATACTACAGTATTTCATTCACATCTTAACAGCATATGATGTAATCTGGAAATTCCCAAGCCATCCCACAAATAAAATAACATGTTTGGTATACAATTATACTACTGTCTGTTCAATTAGGTTAGATTCTTTTATTTTTAAGATATTTGAAAAAATAAAAAAATATGGTCAAAGTCATCAAAGAAAAGTGTTAACATAGCCTTAGACCCAATGTGATTTACACTTCCAAAGTCCAATTTAAAACCCCATTTCTTTTCAATTTTGCTTCATTTTAGGCAGTTTGGGTCCATCAAAAGGGTTCGCGACCTTTCACAAATCGAGTGGGACGGTCCATTCTCAACTTAGGGCATAGACCCTATCGAATTTAGCACACAAAAAAATCTGTCCACCAATCTGTCCTGCCATTTCAATTGTTATACCGTCCAGTTATTGGATAGGGTCTATACGCCGTAGAAGTGACGTCATAATCGGATTAACTACCATAGCAATAGATGAATACAATTTTTGAATAGACCGCCCTGCACTACAAGCAGATTGCACTAATCACCTGTGTATGTCAGCAAACATAGATTGAATACAATACCACTCTTTTCAAAGATACTTATCTTACAGGTGCGAGTGATCAGCCTTTCTTTGACATCTATGGTTCAATGCATCGGTACCGCGTGAACGTTGTAGTGCAGGGCGGTATAGTCAAAATTGTATTCATCTATTGCTATGGTAATTAATCCGATTAACTACGTCACTTCTACAGCGTATAGGTCAACTGGTTTTTGTTGCACGAAATTAGGTGAAGCGTGTTGTGCATAACATTATTCCGAGCATTATTTGTTCGTTAACAATGACATTATACTGGTTTTTCGCCTTTCACTGGTTTTATCGATATAATGTAAATTGAGTTTTTTGTAATACCATTATTCTTTCCAAAGAATATCAGCATTCGCTTGACATTTTCAGATACAGTGTCTTTACAAAAATTTTACAAGTCAATGTTTTTAATATTTTTTGTAAAAAAGGTCCTTTGTTTCCTATTGTCCTTCTCTTTGTATTCCTCAAACAAAACGAAATAACAAATTGAACATAAATGTGTAGTTTTATAATAGGCCTAGGCTCACACCTTCTCTGACCCATCCACACAATAAATAAATGAAGAAATGAATAAATAAAAAAAAAAAAAAAATAAATAAATAAATAAAATAAATAAATAAATAAAAAAAAAAAAAAATAAAAAAATAAATAAATAAATAAATAAATAAATAAATAAATAAATAAATAAATAAACAAATAAATAAATACGCAAGGAATATATTTATATAAGCTTGGCCTATTCTGAAAACCTTAGTTCATCTTCACATTTTTATAATAACGTAATGTTTCAACAGTGGGGTTTCAACACAAATTACGGCAGGCAAATAGGCATATAGCTACAGGGTGTCCCAAAACAAAGAGGCCCCTCATTGCGCCATCTTTTTCTCCTATTTTAGAAAAGTTGATCAAGTATATGTGGGTATGTGAAGAAGCCTTTACCCGTTAGCTTTAATAAACCGAAACAATTATTTCAATCGGCTCATAACTTTTGAAGATATGCCCTTTGAAAGAAATGTATTTTCTTTTTTTCACTCTGTCCACGGAGGAGGTTTGGCTACTTCAAAGATTGAAAAGTGCATATACCATGCATGAATATAAAACATTCCTCGATGATAACTTTATAAAATAACAACTTTATTTTAGGGAATGGGCTTTGCCGGTGGGTTTATGGGTTATGAATTTTGTTAAGTGTCATTAATTTGGGCGAAATTGATGTGGGATGGGACTTCTTTTGCTATACTTGCAATTACTTACTTTTTTTTCGGTTATTTGATCCCTTTTTGTTTGATTATGTTTCTTACTTTCTTACTTTATTGTTTCTTGCTTTCTTTTTATTGACAACATAAGTCATTTATCTTTTTGGAATAAAAGGTAGCCCTGAAAAAGGCTATTTAGTTTGTCTTTGGTTCTTTTGAAATGAGTTTAATGTGTTGCACTGCCCTCTACCTGGTTGCCTCCTTGACGAATACAGGTTTCAGCCCTAGTCCACATTGCATCAATTGCGTTGCGTACCAACCCTGTGCGCCGGATACTTGCAAATATAGCAGCAATACGTTTGCAAAGATCTTGGATTTTGCCACAAATGAAGAAATCAAGTGGTGTGAGGTCTGTGATCTTGCAGGCCACTCCACAGCATGACCCATCCCAACCACTCTGTTTGCTATCCGTGGACAGAGTGAAAACGGGTACTTGTCTTTAAAAGGACATATCTTCAAAAGTTGTGAGCCGATTGAAATAATTGTTTTGGTTTATCAAAGCTAACAAATAAAGGTTTCTTTACATATCAAAATATATTTGATCAACTTTTCAAAAATTGGCGAAAAAGAGGGCGCAATGAGGGCCTCTTGTTTTTTTGGGACCCCCTGTATTTCATGATTTTGCTGGACAATACTTCCTGATGCGGATGGTCGAAAACTAATCTCAACGCATCTAATTATTATGACAATCATCCCCTTTGCACTAATGGATTGATTAAAAAAAGTTCATGGTACCCAACGTTCTACGGCTTGTTATAAAAATATCGCGGGAAAATACCAAAATTGAAAAGAAATGTGGTTTCAAATTGAACTTTGGAATTTGAAAAGTATATAAATCACGTTGGGTCTAAGGCTATGCTAAAACTATCTTGCTTACCCGGAGTTACATAGTAATCATCGACACCAACCATATAGCCCTGGGCATTTAGAGCATACTATGATAATGTAATGCATAAATAACGCCAACTTAAAGTAAATTGATAAAATGTTGATCATAAAATAAAGTTAATAAGGAATGCGCATTTTACTGTTAATCTAGACAATCCTACTGAAGTCATACGATGCATGGAGAGTTAATTGTTTGCGTTTTGCTAAACAATTAATATATTGATATGATATCATTTTGTTCAAAGTTCAAAATTATTCATGATTAGAGTGATCACAGATACTAAGTTGGATACTCACTCCCCAGGGCAGGGTTGACATGGTTTCATTCATTACTTTTGACTGATTGCATTTGACCTTCATGAAGGTGTTCGGTTAGATATCTGCTGAACGTTACATCAATTAATACATTACACTATTTCCATGTGTCAGACAGAACTTTGTAAAAAGGATGTGGACGAAGTGCTAGAAAAATCGACAGATTTTGTTTTTGTACGTCATTGTACAATAACTGCTCACCAATACTTGCAGCAAAAATGGCTACGCCGTCATTTTCTGTTGTTGCTGAAGACGATTTGTCTTGTCCTGTTTGTTTTAATCTTCTCAAAGACCCAAACACTCCCAAGGAGTTGGACTGTTCTCATATATGTTGCGCAATATGCATTCAGAAGATGATAGAAGGCGGGAGACGGATTGTAGATTGCCCTGAATGTCGCTATGTCACTCGCATTCCACAGGAGGGAGTGGCTGCGATGAAAACGGTATATAGATTGCGTAGTCTAGCGGAAAAGCACCACGAACACACCAAGAAAGAGTCGCATGCTCATAAGGATGCTGACAACTCCTTTGAAAAGATGGCACACAATGACGATAAAGACGCTGGGTCACTCTGTAGAGAACATAACATTGTCATTGATTTTTTCTGTAAGAAATGTAATGCCGTTGGCTGCAGTTCTTGTGTAGTGTATAGTCATCGAGGTCCTGACCACGACGTCTGCGAAATAACAACCGCACATAGAGAGCAAAAGGAAGAACTGACCCTTATTTTTCACCAAATTGACGCTGAAGTTCAGGAGTGCGAGCAAAGTATTCAAGAGCTAACAAATCTTGTGGAAGAAATGGAAACCTTTTCTCTTGAACAGAACGATAACATTGATAAACAGGCTGAATTGGCTATAGCGCAAGTCAAAGAAAACGCGCGACTACTGAAGGAGAAATACAACAGTATCAAGCAACCAAAGATTGAGCGGTTGTACAGAGAGAAAAGACGTTTAGAGGAACAAAGGAGACATATTGCGGACATGAAATCGTCTGTTCAAAATACAATCGACACATGTGATGGTCGTGAGTACGTCGACCAACACACTGCGATAGCACAGAGCGTAATATCAGAGCTTGGCAAAGATTGTACGGCGCCAGAAGGTCATAATCCAGATATTGGGAAGGCAAGATTTGGAATTGATAAACTTGATGTTAGGCTCGGAACTTTGTTACAGGTAAAACCTTGTCATTTGAGGCAGGTTCAGGAGCTCGGAATTATGTGGTGTAGGTGTAATAGCTCTGTTGCAGTAACAACTGATGGCTTGCTTGTTGTGTCCGTTGATAGAAATTTACTTTGTATTTATCGTCGAAAGGCGAATGAAGAATACAAGAAATACACAAGTATTACATTGTCTAAGAAAGTTTCAACAGAAGACCCGCGTTGTGTTGCTGTATCAGCAGACGGCAAATACCTGCTAGTGAGAGAGAAGGCTGCGTGCATTGAGGTGTACGCCCCATCCGGTCAATACGAAGGTACTTTTGACCTGAAGCCTGGACATGAGGGAAAAGGTAAAGATATTTGCCAACGCATCAAGCCATGTTGGTTGTTAGTTGCAGAAGATGGTGATTTACTGGTGGCAGATTCAAACTCAAACATCGCTCGTTTCTCTAGCGATGGAATCTTTCGTCAATCGGTGGCGACTTCTTCTGTGCCATATAAAATCGCTGCCATGCCTAACAGAAATATCGCTGCAATAAATTCGCGGAAAAATGAACTATTTATAGTAGATATGGAAGCTGGTGTGGAAACTGCAAACCGTGTAATCCCCCATGCTAATGCAATATGCTATCATGAACAAACAGACACTCTCCTGGTAGGCAGGTGCCTCAAAAGAAAGGATGATGGAACATTCGATAACGATACCGGTGTACTAGAGCAATATTGTCCCACAAACGGTATGCTAGTACAACGAGTATTTGAATCCAAATCGCGAGACGGTTATTATCTGACTATCAGTAAGCCTCAAGACATTTTTGTGACAAATGACGGAAAGCTTATTTTGGCAGATTTCTATGCTGTGAGAGTATTTAGTATAACATATTGAAAAATGACCTCGAAATTACGTAATACTGGACAATAAGTTCAGTTTATACCCTAGAACACTTCAGCGTATTAATATTTTGGTCTGAATTTGGCGATAAGGATGGACAGTGTTTCTAAATTTGGCAGGAACATACACCTGAATTAAATTTGCAAAACCCCGCAATCTGCCAGACTGGAATTCACCAATGATCCAGGTTCACTACATTCCAGGAATCATTTTTGGATATTGGCCCTTTTTTAGCTAAATAGCAATTTAAAATCTGTTCCTGTAATGCAGTGTATAGATTACAAAAATACACGAAAGCCACATTTTGTTCTTTTCTTTTTTCTGCGGTGTGTTTACAAATATATCAGGCAAAAATAGTGATTTTTTGTGATTTTCTCCAATATGTGTGTTTTTACACCAAATCTATATGTTTTTACTAATAGTTAGATTTAATTTTAATTCCCAAAATATAATACATGGTGTCCCAGAAAAAATTATCGAGTGAATAAAATTGAACGTAAGTCGAGAAATAGACATCAGAATCAAAAAAATTCAAATGTATCGCATAGCCTATTTTTTTGCGCATCACATACGGAAATTTTATTTGATTCGGTTGCCTAGTTGCAATTACATAATGCGTGCATCAATCCAGTTCATTCCAAGTTTGATCAACAGGCATTTTGTTCATACTCACTCAGCGCTTCCTAAAGTTTGTGTATTTCATTCAATTTAGACCACATTATCTATTTTATAATCCGACGGTGTTGTGTTATTCATCCTTTCACTGAAGACAAATAACAGTTTGTCCGAGAAAACTTTGATTTCTGCAATTGGAAGGTTTCCAACTTTAATTCTTAGGTTGTGCAAATATGTTATATTTTATCTTTCCAAACAACATTTGAGCCAAGAATGACAATGATCATTGCCTACAGCTTAACGTGTGATTTTTGATAGCATGCAACATTAATGTTGGAGTTTTAAACGATTTAAACTTTGCATTACAATTTATTGGAAATATTCCAAAAACATGTGAGATATCTTTTAAGCCAGCTGTAATTCTTTATGCAATAATTCTTTATACAACATTTATATCAACATTAACGAAAAAAGATATTAAAAAGTACCGAGCATCATCTTACATGCAAGCTTTTATTTTTTCAATATCGTGCAGGTTTTCAAATTTTAACAAAACCTAATTAAATGTTTTGCAAGAAACAAGGTATAAGATGCACAATAGAATGGGCTACACGCTGATATTTAGATTTTTGGATTCGGATGTCTATTTCTCGACTTACGTCTAAATTTATTATTTTTTCTGCGACACCCTGTATAGGCCTATATTTTTGAAAATAAATTTTGCATACATAATAAAGACGCTATAGCATTTGTAATTAATGCATTCCTGAGAGGACACAGCTATGTTAATATTGTTTATTACTTCTAACAAGTCTTATGAAAATCCGACAACAAACACAGCGTTTGTCTTGGTCATTTGTCACAACGGTCAAACGCACGTCGAACGTCATAGATATTGGCGACTTTGGAATGCAACGAAGGCATATCGATAATATTATCGAGTGTATTATATAACTTAAGTTGTTTAATTTTGAACAGCAATCAATTCGCCGTCCAAGTGATGATGTAACAGGATTAACTACCATAGTAATATAGACGAATATAATTTTGAATAGATCACCCTGCACTACAACGTTCACCAGGTACCTATGCATTGAACCACATATGTCAAAGAAAGGCTGATCACTCGCACCTGTAAGATTAGTATCTTTGAAAAGAGTGGTATTACATTATATTCAATCTGTGATTGCAGACATACACAGGTGATGAGTGCAATCTGCTTGTAGTGCAGGGCGATCTATTTTAAAATTGTATTCATCTATTGCTATGGTAGTTAATCCGATTATTAAAACCACTTCGACGGAGAATTGGGATAATTATTCGCCATATAAGTGACGTCATAATCGGATAAACTACCATAGCAATAGAGGAATAATTTTTTTGACTAGACCACCCTGCACTACAAGCAGATTGCACTCTAACAGGTGCGAGAGATTAGCATATTATGCATATTCTATAGAATTACGATACAGATCTTTATCATGGAATAGTCTTTATTCCTGCTCTTTGACATCAATGGCTCCATCACTGACCTCTATACATGGATACTTGACCGTCCGGAGTTTTTACTCTGGTATATTAAAAACCTCGCGTCGAGGTTTTGCCAAGTTTTAAAAATAACGGTTACTTAATGAAATAACGCTTAGTTCATGAAAAAGAAGAAGTGAAATTTAGCAAAACACGACGAGGTTTATTTGCCCGTAAGAGAGCTCTATTGTTCCGCTATTGTATCCACTATTGTATTCTATTCATAAAAGCTACTGCAAGAATCGCGGCAATCCCTGATATTGCTGGTGTCTACCGCCGGCGTTTCATATTTATTAACATTCAAAATGATCCGATACTCTTACATTTATAGACTTATTCCCGCTTTTTATATAATATTCAGAAATTGCAATTATGAAAACTACAAACTTTGAAAGTGAAAATACAGGGTGTATCAAAATTAAGTATACAGTTTGAAAAATGCCGCTAGATTAAAAAGTATGAGGTCTGTGGTCACAATTTTCTAGTTGATAACTTAATCAACATCTTGTCCTCCTATAGCTGAAAAATTACTGGCGTGTGACCAATAATAAGGATTTGGTGGCTACTTTTGTGAACCGAGTACAAAAGGTAGTTGCGCGAAGTCAATTAAAATCAAAACAACATACAAATCACAAAAAGTCTCACCACTTTCTTTAATGTTTACAGTTATTGACAGTTTTAGTCTTAGTCTTCCACATGCCCACAGTTCTTCTGTATGCAGATTTCGGCTCTTCTCAACATGGCGTTCACACCACGTCTAATGAGAGGTCGGTCCTGCCTGAGAATGTCAACTTGTGCAATTATGCGTCTCTGAAGTTCATCAAGATCTGCAGGAGGACTTGTGAAATCATTATGCCAACTCTGCTTCATCGCCAATGATGAAATCTTCCAGGAAACATAGAGGACGGGCAAGAAGCCACTGACAGATCACAGTGCGACGTTGGTGATCTGCTTGCTGAAGTTGATGTTTCTTTATCGTCTGATAGGGATGAGATCGCAAGTCATAAACGAGTTATTCTGTTAAATGTTGCAGATGGTATTCCAAGTCCATTTCGATGGCAGCTAATTTACCTCCTGCTTGGCCCGCCTGCAGAGTATTAGGCGGACTGCAGAGTGTTAGGCGGACTGCTAGGATATTAGCAGCAGAATCTTCCAGTTCGGGGCGACCACAATTGTTCTCTGTTCAGATTACGACTCGTTCCAGTTATCTGATATTTCGCAACATTTTTGTAAATAGCGTCACACGAAAGGGGATGTGCATTTGGGTACTGCTGATGGAATTTCCAAAGCACTTCTGCTAGACTCTGGGTGCGATGGTTCACTGCAACAAGGAAGGCCCTTTGCTCTGGCGTGTACTGTGGAGTATTCATTTTAATGTTGCTACGTATTCTCCTTGTCAAGTAAAACCTAGCATATGTAAGAAGATAGTTGCCCAGATTGACCAAAAGTCACGTGTTATGTAACTCACACATGCACAGGATTGGAACCCTAACAATGAGGACAAATGATCTGTACACCTGCATGTTTCTTTTGGCTGCACAACAATAACAAGCACTGGGCATTTAAACCCAATTGACTTCGCGCAACTGCATTTTGTACTCGGCTCACAAAAGTAGCCACCAAATCCTTATTATTGGTCACACGGCAGTGATTTTTCAGCTGTAGGAGGACAAGATGTTGATTAAGTTATCAACTAGAGAAATTTGACAAAAGACCTCATACTTTTTAATCTAGCGGCATTTTTCAAACTGTATACTTAATTTTGATACACCCTGTATATTACCATCGAAAATATATCATACTTAAATTCTATAGAATCTATAGAGGCATTGTATGTGACGTATCATCCCGTAAATATGGCAGACTACTCAAATGCATTCAACAAAAGCATGATTGCAATCTACCGTGACAGTTCGTCTCACACACATAACCCTGCATTACGATCAAATAGGTTGATGACAACATTTGATTGAATGGACTGTACTCCGCCATAACTACGGTGAAGGACACCGGTTCAAATTCTTTGTTTGGAGCCAATCAATAATTTCATGCAGGGCCTCTATCACCCAACCCAGAAGTGCCCATTTATTTTCTAATTTTTTGTAATCGCGCCCAAATATCCCCGCAAATATCTTATACACGGTTTTATTGATTCATTTTGGGCATTTCAAAAGTTAGAAGTCGTCAAAAATGGCAACATCCATTGATAGCAATGGTTGAGTAAACATTGTCTAAACACTAGATAAAAAGACAGCTTTGTACTACAGAGAAGATGTGAGGAAAAGGAGATAGATCCAGCTATCCTCAAACAAAATATGTGTGCTGCCGCTCATTCAAAAGTAATCACGCTATTCAGGTTTAACAATAAAATACAATAAAGGGTTCGAACCCATGATGGGTGTGATACACAACTTGCTGCTTAATAGTTTTAGGGAAAGGTCAGTGTCTTTATATCATCATACTATGCATACCATGCATGCAGACCCTAACATCCAGTTATATTTCAAATAAAATATGACCGAAGTTCCATGGCAAATTATAATTTCTGACGCTTGTTGACTCTTTCAACCTCTACGATTTATGATACAGACTATTTTCAATTATCAAAATATCTTTATTAGGTTTGCAGGAAATGACAGAAAAATACATACAACAATAAAAGAAACATGATCAACAATCATCCCTTTTCTAACAAAATCCTAAAACACTCTCCCTAAATAATTATAATTCGAAATAATAACACCTATTCATTTATTCATTATAAACCTCTCGCAAACTGGAATGTGTATGTGGCACACCGACACCGCCTGGCTAATAATTATTTGGTGCAGAAGGGACACTAAAATGAATACACGGGATCGATACACGTGAATTGCTATGCACGATTTTGATATCAGACGAAAATCTTCTGATACCGGGTTAGAAAATGATGAATATCTCCCGTCATGATTTTTTTCTCAAGAAACCAGATTTGGTCTCATACACTTGAAAATACGTGTTGAACAGATATGATAGTCGCTAGAATGCGCTTTGAAAATTGGCCGTGCGCTTTGAACTCAAAATCTAACCAAAACTATAATTTTATATTGCGTTGGTCCAGTATGGCTACAGCGTGTAGTACAGCTGCACTCACTACTAGGCAGTATAAAAGTCGATGACCATTGACCTCAATGGGGTATACAAGCTTATTCACGCACAACCAAGATCAATACCCGGCTATTGTGAGTAGCCTTCAGTCATGTCCCTCGACTAATTATTCGTCTCAAAGAGCTTCAAAGGTCTGAACCAAATGGCCAATCGTGGCTGTGGATTCAACCTACCATGGCGATTTCTGCCATGAAGATATAGGGTCGATGACACTGTGTGTGGTGAATTGTAATTTTAATAACCGATATATAGAAAGAAACAGGCACTATAATATTATTCAAAATCAAGAATAATATCAAACAAATCCTCCTACTCGAACAGTACACTTACTTTAGGCCCGGGATTTAGGCCGGCATTATGATTATAGACCTAAGGTAAAAATACTTGAAGAGATAACAAGAAACCTTTCGTGCTTGGCCACTGTAGTGCTTGGCTGATCCTTGCTGGATGAAGGTCAATATTGATCTATTATGTGAGTGAAATCAAACACCGTGTCCTCGTTGCTACTCCCATGTAATCGAAGGTCGTAAAAATTTATCCGATAACAATAGGGGGTATTCATTACTACATCATTGATGTGGTTGCTCAATGCTCATGCATAAAATTCTTCCACATAGGCTGTTTAGCTTAATCATGTTAATCGGGAAGTGACCTCTTGAAATTATATCATCACACTGATCAGAATGATCTTTATGTTATTACAGTGCGGCCCACATAAAATGTTCAACACAAAGTGAACGATGTTATAACTTGGAGGGCTAACAAACCAACACCGCCAAATTCGACTGACGTGTGTACAACGTGAGAAGCTATGAGGAAATGGAACACTCGTTGTCTGATAATGCATGTGTTTATGGTTCGGATAGCGGTTACTTAGCAGCTCTCGTTCCGCTTGGGTTTATTGAATACATTCTATATATAGTCATCAATATGTCGTTTCCAGTCCCTGGCTGAACTATAGGCAGAGAGTAGTTATTCTTGAGAGGGCACTCACCTCATTTGCATGGCAAAATTACCCGTCTCCTCTGCAGCCAATTTGGTTTCGCTCCATCGAAATCAAGCTGGTCACGGAGGAGACTACTTTCCTTTGTGTTTGTTCATTTGTGTATGGAGAGCCCTTCTTGGAGTCCGTTTGGACTCAGGCTACGCTCTCAGCTAGAGTCCGACGCTGCATTGTACTAGAAACACCTTCTCTGTGAACTCGCTAGAGCAAGGAAAATAAAACTGGTTTCATTACTATCTGTTTTTGAGCTTTTTTGCAGGTCTGCGACCATGGTGTTACCACAACTGTCTTTGCGTCATTAACATGTGCTGGAGTCTAGCACAGGTCAACCAAAGTCCCGGATTTTAATAAGACAATAATGATTGACACACACACCAGGAAGTTTCTCATCCAAAAGAATGAGAAAATTTAAATTCTCACCATTTTGGCCGTTTCTCATCAAAATGTCCGTTTTCTCATCCAAAACTTCCTTTAGTGTATTAAGTTAGCTTAGGCCTATTGATCCTAAATTTGCTGGTAGGGTAAAACTCGTTTTAGGGGGTGTTTAAAAAGTTGGCCACACATGCGTATAGGCCTACATTATCATACTTGAGTGCCCCTCCCCGGTGAAATTTGAGACTCATTTGGTCACCGTCCTAAGCGTCCTTGCCCACACGAGTCGCACAGGAGTAGGCCCTACCCGGCATTATTAATTATTAGTGGTTAGCTTCCCTAAATACAGTCGCGTATCGTGTTGTCAATTATCGTTACTTGTGTCCATGGATATGACCCCATGTATAAGTAGGCCCCTAGTCTTCATAGAATTCACACAGTCTATGCCATGTCATTTACGGATACAGAGAGGATAATAATGTTGAGGGCGCCCACAAAATCTTACACCGTCTTACACAATGTTCCAAGGCAAAGTTCAGTTTAATATTTACTCATCGTAAAAATACAGACGTTTTATTATGTGATGATGTTGTCTGGATGGGTGGACAGTTGTCACACTGTGGAAAAACAACAACCGGGAATCCGCATTCATTTACAAATAGCATTAAATTAGTATCACATAGTGGCCTCCGTGCAGTGGAAAACCTTAATTCTTTCATCAAAAAGAAATGAAAATGACAAAAAAAACCGGATCCACCTGTACGCCTATAAAATGGGCACAGAAATTTGTCTCAAATATGAATGAATTTTAAGAAACATACGGGATATGATGAACCAATGACCTGACGCCATGATAGTAGGATCTATTAGTCTTTTTATATACAATGTATATACCGTGTTGTCATAATACCAATATTTGACATAATATATAACGAGTAATATTTAGTATTGTAAATATGCAGTTCATATGCACAAACGAACACTGATCTTTATGATATTCAGGTTGTTGTACATCTCATATAACATGTCATATAGGAGGTCATATGTGTTGACCTTCTCCTATTGTATTTGTTCATCTGTGTATGGAGAGGATTAGCGCCATTAAAACTCCATCAGTATTTGGGGGTAGTTCAGTGAACTCACCAGATTGCTATTCCAAGTACTTTGATAAATACAGATTATGTATTAATGGGTCGAGGCCATTGCATTGAAAAACTAATAAATTATTCATAACAGTTACGTAATCAATCGATAGTGCGGACACTTTTCATTTACAAACCACCAAAATTCGTAATCTTTTAGCGTTGGAAAAGAAACCACGTGAATAGAGTGTCATCCCCCTGCTATAGGGTTCAGCTATTATTTTTATAAATAATTCTTTTACCCCATGCAGCTGATTGGGGTGGTTACGGGTCGTTTAAAAACCACTAACCTCGAAATGAGGATATCGAACATAGGCCCCCGCAAGGCTACAAAAAACTGCTAACCGCGAAATATGGATATCCAACTAGTTTGCTCCTCGAAGCTGTAAAACACCACTCATCGCGAAATATGGATATCCAACTAGTTTGGCCCGCAGGGCTACAAAGAAGAACAAACCGCGAAATATGGATATCCAACAAGTTTGCCCCGCAGGGCTACAAAGAACTGCTAACCGCGAAATATGGATATCCAACTAGTTTGCCCCTCGAAGCTTCAAAAAACCTCATCGCGAAATATGGATATCATCGCGAAATATACGGATATCCAACTACTTCGCCTCGCATGGCTACAAAGAACCACTTACCGCGCAATATCTTTTTACCTCAAAAAAAGAATTAATATCTACCAAAACACGTTTCAAAACGTAAAAAGGGGCCAAGTTTAAAAAATCTTTCCTGTGTGGCTTTTCACCCTTTTCGCCAGCCCATCGGGCTGGTACCTGTTTCTGGGATGGGGTCAGTTTGCTCAAGAGATTAATTTTATTGGTATTGGAATGACTTTTTGTTAAAACTTTTGTGGTTGAATTTTAAAAATATTTTAATTCGATGTGTAAGGAAAAGAAAGTATGTTTTGCCGTTTCAACGAATGAAAACGAGTGAGTATTACCAAAGTTATGTTTGAATTAATATGACTTTAAAAGTTTTAGGTATAGGCCTAAAATGTAACAATAATAGTTAATATACAGCATCATATGGTCAGCAGAAGAAAAGTATGTCATTTCAGTGTCATTGACCCGGGGTCCTTGACCACTGAACAGCGTGATATCATGTTGATAACAGATCTAAGAATCAAAATCTTCATCATATGGACCATATTGATGTCAAAGTAATTATCTATCCTATCCTGTGTCGTTTTATGGATAAAAATGACTCAAAATGCTATTGATGAAATAGTTGCTATCATGAACATCAGTTTTGCCTTTTCAACGGAAAAATCCGATGCAAAATAAAGTTTTTAGGGCCTAGCTATAATATGGGCATAATTTATGCATGTAGGCCTATAGTATTGAACAATGTACCCATTTGACATGCACTTATAGATAAATAAATTGTCTTACTTTATTAATTTAATAACTTCTATGTTATAAATAAAATGACACATAACGTAAGTGAAGCTACTTTCTATCTTTTTTATTTGATTCATAAACTTACAGTCAAAACACACAAGAGTGAAGATTGCAGTGAGTAATCAGTCCTTTATAAATGTTCTTGCCACCATCTATCATATAGTAAACTATACATTGCGAATTAATATGAAATTATTTTAAAATAAAAAATGTACATGTAAGGTGAGTTTATATTATGTTATATGGCGAATTTAAGGAGTATTTCGTGATCCTAGCATCCTCTTTTTATGACATTTTTCAGTAAAAAAAAAAAAAAAAAGCTTATTCTAAAAATTTCAGTTGATTCCGATTTTGCCTTTACGAGTTATGCATGGTTATGTGTACACAATGTGTTGCAATTTTGTTCTGGTATACCAGAACGAAATTCAAATTTCACGATTACTTTGCTAACGAATTAATCTGCAAGAAATATTTTGTACATAAACATTATGTAGCCAGAGGTTTCCAGTGATATAAAAATCTCAACTTTTTTGAGAAAAGTTAGGGGATGATGCTGTGGATCACGAAATGCCCTTTTAACTAAAACCTGCAGTCAGTGCAGTGTAGTATTTGTGACGTGGTATATCGAAAGCAGACACTTTTGGGCAGGATCGTAAATGGAGAAATAGCCAAAAATCTACCCGGGGTGATTTTTTTCACGATTTGGGTTTATGATGTTATTAATGTTTAAAATATTGTCTGATCGTTTCAGACCGGAATATAACTGGCATGTTGTATTTTTGAGACATTTTTCAAGGTAATTCCTGCTCTCAACATTGTCAATAATATTTTTAAAGGCAGCTTATCTATTATTAATATTAAAGGCCCATTCAGTGATTTGCTCATCCGGACGATCGTAAAAATCATCAAAATTTTGGTACCGTACCTTTGTTATTGCATAGATGTGCTAAGTCTGCGAATGGTTCAGCCAAAAGCCGTGTAGGCCTATTTAAGACAAAATAAGACATTTTACACGAATCTGTATTTTTAGATACTGACAGTATCTAAAATTAGCTACAAGTATTTGAATGGCGGGGCTTGAACTTCGTCAGTACTGCTGTTTTCTTCATTTTTTGCCAAATTTGGCATTTCAAAAATACCAAATGACAATTTGAATGATTTAGGCCTATCCTTCTCTTTTAAGCAATTTATAAACAATTTTAATTTTTTTTACTCTTGCACTGGGATCACTGAATGGGTCTTTAAGAAATGTGGCGTATCATGTCAAAACAGACATCTTTTGGACAGCTTATAAATTTGGAGGCTTTCACATAAAGAGCTATTTTGCTCCACAACGCCGTTTTCCCCAATAAAATCGGACATTCCTAAGCGAAGAAATTGAGTTCGTAAGTTATGGTATTAAAAAAATGGAAATTGAAATATCGTGGGTAAAAAGCTGAAAAGACAAATAAAACCAGAACAGAACAATTTAGAGAACAATAATGAATTAATAATAATGAACAATAATGAATTAAAGAGTTGACAGGAGATTAGGAGTTAATGTTTTCTGCAGTTTCAGTATACATCTTCTCACCGTTGATGGTTTGGTACATGACATGGCTGTAGTAAGCCGTGATCCTAAAAATGCCTTTCACATTGACCAAAACTAATTACAAGACCTCTTCTACATTGAGGCTGGCTTTCCCTTTAAAGGGAATTTTTATTTAAACTTGGTCCCATTCATGAAAGTTTCTAAAGACCCATACGAAGTCATCTTTAGGCTACTTGTTTGTTTTCTTAGTTGTCAGTGTTCATTTTGTAGAGTAAATTAATTAATGTTCGTGCTTGATTGAAGTTTTTCCGTAAAGACGTTATAATGTATTTTGATTTAAGCAAAAGTAGCAAATACTCACTTTGTTAAATTCTTCATCGTCTTGTGCGATCCTACGCCTTATGTACAGATGTAGGGCCTATAATATGTAACAGGTTGACAGACAGACAATTTGCTAAGTATATATAATACTCTACTACTCTTTATGAACACGCAATATAATGAAACATAAACCTTCAAATGTTTTTGATAATACATAGACTACGTCATATTGCACCGCTTTCGAACAGTCTTAAACCTAATTGTTGCATGTAGAATGTTAGGACTCATTCTTCATGTTATTACGGTACCACTTTACTGAATGGGACCAAGTTTAAAAAAGGGTGAAAAGCCACACAGGAAAGATTTTTTAAACTTGGTCCCTTTTTACGTTTTGAAACGTGTTTTGGTAGATCTGCCTATGCATGTCATGTTTCTATTTACCTAGCTGGGGGGTTTACAAACCATTGTAATCTTCTGGTGTTCTTCCGCTGGTAACAAAGTTAGTACGAGGAACCCATACCGTAGTAGCTCTGCACAATAGGTAGATAGATAGGGCAGCACCAATACGAAAATGTCATACCGATAAATGATGTGTCTGTTTTGCCCGTTATTTAAGTTTGTGTTGCGAACTACAACAAAATGAAATTGCACATGTTATTTTGCTCATCTATCAGGGCACAGTTCTTGAACCCCAATATATTTGTATATTCATTGAATAACCGTTGACAATAATGGGTACAAAAAACTCATACCCTGTTCTCAAAATGCAATTATCATCTGTTCGTCATCCAAGCCCAGGGAATTGATGGCTAATATGATTTTGGAAGGGCTCAGTGGGAATTGAAAGGTTATTGCAAAAAACTTGAATAATAGTGACAGTGATTGGTGTACACTCTAAATTAGAAAGACTTAAAATATTAGTTGAGACTTGTAAATTTTTAAGTCTTTAAGATTTATTTTACGCGGGGTTGGATTTAAATTTTACTTTTGGGATCGGGAAATGAAAATCTATTTTTAAATTTTTCGAAAGACTTAAACATTAAACCAATCACAACGCGATGGTGCGTGCACGTGATCAAATCGAAACGTTTTCCTGGACTGCTCAGCCGCCATCTTTCTTTTGCGATTTTGTGTGGTGGCGAGCGAATGAATGAAGTGATATGGACGAATTTGTTTTGCAGAATGGCATCCCAAATGCTGTAATTGCCAATGTCAGTGACTATATCTTCCATGAAAAAGCTTACATTGTTGTGCACGAAGGGCCAATGTGAACATTATCTTCAATCGCCAAGGTAGTAGTCTGTGCTTCTGCTGTATAAGCTTACCTATACAGTATAATTTATAAATGGGTAAGCTTATTTCCATGAAGGATCACACTCGGCCACTGCAGTGACACTGGAATTATCATGGCATTGCAGACTATTGCTTGAACTTTATGAAAGAAGTAGTCCTGACTTGGTATTACTTCTGTGAATAGACGTATTACTTGATAAGAAGTCACACAGACTTGTATTTAATATCGATATTTAAATCCCCATAAAGATTTATATTATTTTGAAATAAATCCCAGATATGCTTAAAAGTAAATCTTAAAGGACTTGAATATTAAATCCAATGGACTTGCTGTCACTTGCATTTTTAATCTTTCAAGGATTTGACATTTTAAGTCTAAGGATAGTCCATTTTAAGTCTAAGGATAGTCCATTTTAAGTCTAAGGATAGTCCATTTTAAGTCTAAGGATAGTCTTATTTTTTAATCCAAAGGTTTTGTCACTGATTACAGTCCGCCTTGGATTTAACAATTAAATCTGTTAAACTTGAATATAAGTCTTTGAAGTATTAACATTTGCTCTTTGTAGATTTAAACTTTAAAACTGAAAGGGTTTTTTTTAAATCCCTGTGGGACTGAAATTTATAAAACTTTATAAAGACTTATTTTAATCCTATATTGATTGGTCCCTATCTAAGTTTTGAAAGTAAGTTTTTTGGATTTGAATTCAAATCCCTGTAATTTAGAGTGTAGTAAGCAATAGTTAAAATAATGGCATTCAAGGTTAAATGGTCAATGCAGTGGAAATTATGAGTATGTCCAGATGGGATACCAATGTTAACTATTTTGCCGATTTTTATAGGTGATACCATAGACTGTAATATTTCTTTTTACAGTCTATGGTGATACCTACAATAAATACTGAGGCATTGACATGTTTGCGTTTCAATTATAGCATGGTGAAAATAAGAGAATTTCTGTGATTTATAGGGGTGTTTACAGGGTTTTAAACATATATGAGCACAGATATTGAGAAACATATGGTTTATGAAAGCAAGGCTGAATTTTAGGGAAAAGGGTTACAAATAATTGACCTTGGCTATATAAATAACATGTTTGTTGGTTGTGAGCCTGGTTGTGAGACCATAGACCATTGTAGACTCTGGGGTGCTGACTGCTGATATGAATTTGGCTTAAATGTATCAGACCACCAATTCATTGAACTGGAATTATATCTTGGTATCACCTGATGAAAGCTGTACTTAATTTTGCTCTAAATCGTCTGATATGAGGGATGATATTTGTGCTGAAGAAATATGCTCAATACTGGAATTTTCCTGTGATGATGATTTTGAATGGTAGAGGTACTAGGTATAGTATGCAGTATACCGCGACAATTCCAAGGTACATCATCATGAGGTCTGTAGGGGTGTTCACCAGTGGCGTAGCCAGTGGGAGGGGGGAGGGGGTAAAGCTCATCACCTGGGGGGCACTCAAATATGACAGTGTCTTGAGTCTTGAGTGATGAACTCCTGTTAAGCGAGGCTTTTCCTAGGAGAGCTGTGCTGTGCATACGTGCCAAATTCGGTGCTCAAAAAAAAAAAAAAAAAAAAAAGTGTACGCATGCGTGACCAAATTTTTTTCAAACACCCCCTAAACAAGTTTTACCCTATCAGCAAATTTAGCCCTTAATAAGATTATTTAATATAGAATTTACCAGTTTTTGAGCTTTTTTTGGCTAGTGAAAATGCAACAAATTTACCCTTTTTGGACTCGTAATTTACCAAAAATTTGAAAAGGTACCATATTAAAACAAGTTGTTCAGATTCAGAAAACTACCCTTATTTTTTGAAAATCAGTGTATTTTAGACCCTAATATACGGTGTCTGATCTCCGCCAAATCCCCCCTTTTCTTATTCATTCCCCCTTTTCCTTTCCCCTTTTTTGCACATAGTTCCCCGTTTTTTACTCTCCCCTTTCTGCAACTAGTTTCACCTTTTTTTGCAAATAGTTCCTCCAGTTTTAAAAATAGTTTGCCCTTTTTTCAATCTCCCTCTTTTCGCCAGCCCATTCGGGGCTGGTATATATTTCTGGGATGGGGTCAGTTTGCTCAAGAGATTAACTTTTATTGGTATTGGAATGACTTTTTTTTTTTCTTGTGGTGGATTTTTTTTTAAATTATCGTAATTCGATTTGTAAGGAAAAGTAAGTATGTTTTGCCGTTTCAACGAATGAAAACGAGTGAGTATTACCAAAGTTATGTTTGAATTAATTATGACTTCTAGGTATAGGTATACAGCATCATATGGTCAGCAGAAGAAAATTAGGGTCGGTTCATAGTGCATATTCGAAGGCGAATATTCGGCTTCGAATACTTTTTGTGACGTCAAAATATATACGGCATCGGATAAAATATGATGACACGCCGAGTTGAACCGGATTAAATATCGCGCAACTGATAGCGAGATACTATATTGATTTATATGAAAAGCTCGAGGTCACCTGAATATCGTTCGACGAA